>NW_022196903.1:48821946-48903549 GCF_008632895.1 Mastomys coucha
AAGAAGAAGAAGAAGAAGAAGAAGAAGAAGAAGAAGAAGAAGAAGAGGAAGAAGAAGAAGAAGAGGGAAGAGGAGGAGGAGGAAGAGGAGGAAGAGGAGGAAGAGGAGGAAGAGGAGGATAGGAGGAGAAGAAGAAGGAGAAGGAGAAGAAGAAGACTCCTTTCCAGATATCCCATGATTAGCTGAGGGGCAAAGGCCGCATAGCCTTACCCCACCAGCTAGGTCAGCAGCATGCTATGAAAGTACTTCACAGTCACTTCAGTTTTCTCTTCCCCCATCATCATACAAGCCTCTGGCCCACTCTGTGGTCCTGATGGGGACTAACGTCAGCATTACTCTCTCCCTGGACACTGTGTCAGCTGACACCGAAAGGAACAGTGCAGTGTGGCGTAATGCAGTTCAGTGCAGAGCAACCGAGAGCCTCGCACAGCTGGGGCTGAGTCCAGCTTGGGGTGACTTACGAACCTTTATTTTCTTATTTGTAAAATGGAGATAAGAGTTAAGGTCACCAGGTGTCCCATTTGCTCAGGAATGAGGGATTTATGGTTAGAGGACTTTAGTTTTAAACATAAAAATAGTGTCCGATTATCTGGGATGGCAGGTCACTCTAAAGAGGGAAGAGTCTCCATGGTGCCTTGGGAGATTTCAGTCTCACAATATCATGTCAGGCCTTTCTTTTTGTTTTTGTTTTTGTTTTCTTAAATTTTATCTTATTATTTTTATTTTTACTTTATTTTACTTATATATTATTTTTCATCTCTCTTTTTACTCTACAGGTTCTTTGTGTATACATCATGGATGGCTTCCAGCTCAGTGTGTTTTATGGGATTAATGAGTGTGCTGAGTCTGTTTCTTGTGACTTTTGTTGGCTCTTTTCCTTCTGTTTGCTTATCTTGTCCAATTCCTATGTGCTGATCTTTGTTATATTATATTATATTTAATTATTATCCCTTAGATTCCTGTTGATTTTGTAATCAACAGATGGGGTGGATCTGGGTAGGAGACGAGGTGGGTAGGAGCTAGAAGGAATAAAGAAAAGGGAATGACAATCCAGAGACTGCCCTACCTGGGGATCCTTCCCATATACAATCACCAAACCCAGACACTATTGTGGATGCCAGCAAGTGCTGGCTGACAGGAGCCTGATATAGCTGTCTCCTGAGAGGCTCTGACAGTGCCTAACTAATACAGAGGTGGAGGCTCACAGCCAACCATTGGACTGACCACAGGGTTCCCAATGAAGGAGCTAGAGAAAGGACCTAAGGAGCTGAAAGGTTTGCAGTCCCTTAGAACGAACAACAATATGAACTAACTAGTACCCTCAGAGCTTCCAGGGTCTAAACCATCAACCAAAGAGTACACATGGTGGGACTCATGGCTCCAGCAACATATGTAACAGAGGATGGCCTAGTAAGTCATCAATGGGAGGTCCTGTGAAGGTTCTATGCCCCAGTGTAGGGAATGCCAGGACCAGGAGGCAGGAAAGTGTGGGTGGTGGGCGGGGGAGAGGGAAGAGAATAGGAAGTTTTTCTAGAGGGGAAACCAGGAAAGGGGAAAACATTTGAAATGTAAATAAAGAAAATTTAAAAAAGAAAAGAAAAGAAAAAGGAAACTGTAATCAGGATGTAATATGTGATAAAAAAAATATTTCCAAGAAAGGAAAATAAATTAAAAGAAATCAAAGAGAGAGTGCACATGAAAGAACACCTGGTACTCTGTCTACAACAGACATTACTTCCACCCCATTTGCTGATAGAGAAACATAAGCAGTCGACTGGCCACAACATTATTGTCTTAAGTTTTTATAGTCAAATAGTTTCCCTTTTAATTACCAGAGTAAGAGGAGGATTTCCAGCAGTTAAAAAAAAATGATACATATGCATGTACACATACACATATACATACACATGACATAGTAACATACTTATTTAGAATAAAAGAATTACAATTCACTCATCAGGCATAGTAACATACTTATGTAGAATAAAAGAATTACAATTCACTCATCAGGAGTGGAAATATTAATCTTCAAATGTATTTTGATTTCCATATTAGGGATCCCTCTTGCCCTTAGGAGCAGGAGACCATCCCTCCATCAGCATGCTGGGCTTAACTCCCTGGGGAGCTCACCCCTTCCACTTGCCAGCCCCATCATCCATCCATTCCTTCTCTCCCTCCCCTTGCCCACTCCCCATAGGTAGTGCCAATCCCTTTTGTTGCTCAGCACACAAATGACAAGCAGGCAAGAAGGCAAGACCTTACTTGTCTTAGTAAGCGTGGAAAGAAACTGTTCTGCCTTTTCCCTTTTTCAGAACTTTATAACACAGTATTTGATGCAATTAAAAAGTAGCTGAAATTTCCCTTCCAGTTTTTGTATTTCGTATCCGTAGGAAGGTAGAGAGCACAACTCAGTTCATTATTTACCCTTACCCATTATCCTACTTCAGGATCTATATTCGTTCCTTCTGTGTGGGGGTTGGGGTGGGGGTGGGGTGGGGGTGGAAGGCAGCGGCTAAGACATTGGTGCCCTCTACCAGTCGAGATGGCTCACAGTATACTGGATATCACAAACCATGAGCCTGCCAACCCACCCAGACTTTACTTCCAGTGAAAAGCAAGATAGGGCTGTGCTGGGCCCTTCCTACAAAATCAGAATAGCCGACTGGAAAGTTCATTGCTCAGCTCCAGACTTAGTGGCATAAAATTAGCTGAGGTGAAGGTAACAACACAGAGCCTGACTAACAGTACGAACGAAGGTCTTTGAGAAACTCCTTGACAATGGTTCTCTTCCATTTTTGTCCTTCCCAACGAGTGCACTCAGGCACACGCCCTCTCACCCTCTTTCTCAAAGTAAACTCAAGTGTCATTGTTTGGATATAAAGTATTCCCCCAAGCACTCAGGTGTTGAAGGATTGGTCCCTGGCCCTCAGCACTACGGGAAGAGAGATGGTAGAGCCTTTAAGACTGGTTCTCAACCTGTGGGTAGAGTTTGGCAAACCTCTATCTCCAAAAATATTTATATTACAATTCATAACAGTAGCAAAATTGCAGTTATGAAGTAGCAACAAAAGTAACTTTATGGTTGGGAGTCACCACAACATGGGGAACTGTATTAAAGGGTCGCCACAATAAGAAGGTTGACAACCTCTGGTTTAAGACGTCTCAGTGGAAGGAAAGGTCACTGGAGCTGTTGGCTTCAAAGGAATATTGGACTCTGGCTTCTTCCTGGTTTGTTGTTTGTTTGCTTGTTTGTTTTTGCTTCCTGGTAACCATGAAGTAAGCAGCTTGGCTTCCCCATACAGCCTCTCCAGGATGGCGGAGTTTCCAGACCACGGAGAGTGTGACAGGAGTGGCCTCTGCTCCCTTACGGTGGTTTTGCCTCGCGGCGATAGAAAGCTTCCACCACACTAAGAAATGTTCACTGAAACTTAAGTTATAAGGCCCCAAACGTCACCGAAACCTTGCCTCTGGAAATCAGATGGGCTAGATTTCAAATATTTGCAGAAAGATGAAAAGACCTGTTACCTGCCTGCTCATACCTGCCCCATGAATTCTGGTGTAACTGGCAATAAGGAGCGTCAAGGCTACCCACCAGCTCCTGGCTGCTTAAGTCTACAGCAGAGTACTGAGCATGCTCCAAAGCCGGGCGGTTTGGAGTAACTCCAGACTAGGGTATTTGAGTCTAACTGTAGTATTGACCCACGGGCTACATGGATCCCAGAATCCACAACTCTTCCTGCGTCTCAGGGATTTGGGGTTGGGGACTTGGTAAAGGTTAGGATATTCCTGATGACATTTCCTGAAATAAAACATGTGAATGCAGAGCCCAAAACTGTGAGGTGAGGCAGTTCCTTGTTTCTGCTAACAGCGTGGCAGTCACCCCGGTTGACTCTCCATCATTTGTTTATTTTCTGACTCTGTTTAACATTTCCACAAGTGACTTGGGGGCTGTTAGTTAAGCTTTGAATCCAAACAACAAAAAGTTACTGTTTGAAAAGCAAACTCAATTCTTTGCTGGTTCCCGAAAATGCCATTAATTTTTAAAAACCATTCTCCACGGGTAGATAATTCTTTAAATGTTGGACTTCACAGTATTTACTCACTTCCCATTTAATGAAATGGTTCTCTTTGAAATTTCAATAGATTATTAAAAACCACTTAAACGATATGAGAAAATTATGCATTGTTGCCTAGCTATAATACATCAATAAATAGATCTGCTAGCCAGTGTATATTTTAAATCATACAATAAATTAGTTCCCAGAGTATTAACTAGGTGCAATCCAGACAGCTTAATTTAGAAGCATTCTTGTCATGCTAAGCAATCCTCACTAATGAAAGAGAACCTTGGGAGCTAAGGAGGCTGCTGGCAAATACTGAGTCAAATTGGGAGTGGCTATTGTTTACTGTTTCCTTTGTTTTCAAGAAAAGCAAGCTGTGTGTGTGGATTTTTTTAAAGCTAAGGAAACCAAACAACAATCAAGAATCCAGTCTTTGAAAGCAGAGGATGCCAGTCCTCAGTGGCAGGATAACGAAGCCTACAAGTTCTTTCGTAACTCCATGTTCCAGAATAGGGAACATAGAAGGGAAATGGTCTGTGACTGAAATCAACAACTCAGCCCTGGATTATTCTAAACTATTCATTATCTCCGCATGTCTAGTCTGTCGCCTAGAAGACGTCCTGCCCTATCCAAATGTGGAGAAGACATCACTTTTACTGTGAGATGTATCAAAATGCACACGGGTGTAGGAGAGGAGAATAAGTGGGGGTGGGGGTAGAAAGGATGATAAGGGGAGACAGGTCTAAGGATGAAACTGAAGCAGTTAGGTTTGAATGCACCCAGTGTGCACTCAGTGCCGGGGATTATGGTGAGTAGTGTGCAAACCACCATGACCCATTATTTCAGTCTCAAGCGCCTTCATGTCCATCACAAGCCGGCTCTCATGATACCCAGTGTAGTACATGCAATAGGGGATGAACTTAATCAAAGCCATAGAGAAGGAGCTATGCTGAGGAGGGGAATCAAGGAGGCCTTCCTAAAAGGAGCATGGGAATTGGGTTTTGATAGGTAAAGGAGGGTATTTCAGTAGCTAAAGCAGCAGCACTTCATCAGGCAGGTGTGGGAACCCCGTGGGGCTTGCTAGGCACCGCACTTGTGGGGAGTGGCACCATGTCTGTCTTGCTTTGTCTCTCTGGGTTCTAACGGGGAAGCAGGAGAAGCAGGGGAAGCAGGATTGAGGTCTGAGCAAGTCTTCATTAAGCCAAGTAGAGTTTACACTTCAGCCAAGGGAGTCAAGTTAGAGGCTTTAAGCACGACCAGACTTGCAGTTTGGAAAAGTACTGAGGCAAGGGTCAACGGATGAGTTTAGATCAGCTAAGGAGCTCCTGGGAAAGGAAAGAATTAAACAATGGCAGTTTAAAATACAAATTTAGCATGCTCTTGAGCGGCATCCTTTAGAACACCGCCACAAGGCAACGGAGTTCCATTTGGGAATTTTCAGTGTGGGAAAGCCCTTATGGCTTTTCAATGCTCCCCTAAACGTCCACACTATTTTTATTGCTTTGTATGAATGCAGTGTTATGCTTTTAAAGTAGTTCCCTGTGGTTTCTATGATGAGCATTAGGGAATGAATGGAACCAAGCCGACAGACAGCAGGAGACTACAAAGCAGATGTGAGAGAAGCCAGCTGAGGACCGTGTGTCTGTGGGGACAGGCAATGAAGGCTCCCTTCATTTTCTGGTAAGGCTTATGGCAAAGCAGGAGCCCAGCAGAGCACACCAGCTGAAACCTGTCTCCTCCTTGTCTGGGTGGACAGGTGATGGCAATGAGGAGGATTCTGAAAGAAAGAATCGTGTTCTCTCTCCTGCTGTTTAAGGCTGGGCTGTAGCTGCAAGGAACAGCTGAACCCAATGATCTGACTAATTGTTTCTTGTTCATGACTACTTGTTTCTTATTGTTGACTAGTTGTGGGTTATCAATGACTAGTTGTATCTCATTGCTGAGCCACTGGCTGGAGGAGTTGAGTTGGAAGAACTGAAGGAAGCCATTTCTGATTTTATTTTTTTCTTGAATCCAGCTTCAGCAGGAGGGGTTATATAGAAAGAAACACTATCACAACCAGAGCACCAGGAGACATGGGCATGCCTCAGTTAGTGCAGATGCCAGAGGCCAGAAAAGTAAGCAGCAGATGGCAAGAGAAAGAGAAAACTAACGGCAAGTATTAAGACACAGAAAAGAGGCAAGGCCTACCTCACCTAAAAAGCTCAGGGAAGTAAAATACAAGGAAGATGACCTTGTGTTCAATAACCTGACCTCTTAGACATAGGATACCTCTTCCACATAGGATACAACCTATGTGGAAGACACATGCTATCTAGTCATGTCAACACGGGCACAAGGAGTTGGGAGCAAGAATGTTCACAGTGAGACCATTTGTAGGCAGGAAGTCTCCGGAGTAGCCTTAAGGGTCCACCAGCAGTAGATGGGTAAATAACGTAATCATATTGCACTGAAAAAGAGCTCGCCACATCAGCATGGGCAAATCTCACCAGTGTAGGCTGGCACGAGTTATATTACCAAAAAGCACACAGTGACTGCTCCCTTTAGGTGGGCTTAAGCATGGAAAGAAAAAACACTGACTTGTAGAAAAATATTATGTATATTAAAGGATTGCTAATACAAGTAAGCAAAGGAAGAGAATGATAAACTCCAAACACTAGACTTCCAGGGGTAGTAGGGAGGGAGTGGGAGAGGAAAGGCCAGGGTGATAGGAACACTGGGTTTCTTAATCTGGCTGCCAAAGATGATGGCATTTACCTCTGCTTTGTCTCTCACCTTTCCACAGCGTTATGACCACTGAGCATGCATTCAATATTTAATTTTAAACTAGAGAAAGAAAAAAACTGCCTATTGGTGCTGCCAATCTCTCAACCTGGGCTCTGTGGGAGACCTAATGCTTTTTCTGGTCTCCGATCAGAGAGATGATGAGGTTAGGCCCTGTCTTACCCAGTAGGTGGAGAGGACTCAGCAAAGCAGCAGAGCTGAAACAAAGACCAAAGCTGGAAGTCCCCTCACACAGCAGCTCCAGGAAGGCAGAGCTGCCAGAGCCTAAACCTCGGGACTCGGGCCGCTGTGTAAAAAAACAAATAGTAGAAACAAAAATAAATACGGAGATCCCCACCCTGGACAGCAAAGGCCCAGGAAGCTTGCCTTCTTGTTTTGAAGCTTGCCCGCTGCCTGCTACATTTCCCTTCTTTTTTTTCCCCCATATGTTAGAAATTTGGTACAAATGAAAAGAAAATTAAAGGCTGGGTGCTCTCCCCTTATTGTCAACAGGTGTGTTTCAGATCATTGTTGAACCGGGAGACTCGAGGGTTTGGCAATAATTCAATACTGAATGCAGGCATGGTGATACACATCTGTATTCCCAGCACTAGCGGAGTCAGAGGAATGTGCGTTTGAGACCAGTGTGGGCTGTATGGTGAGCCCAAGCTCCAAACAAGCAACTAAAAGGAAATAGGAAAGAAATAACTTTATGCTTAATTTAGGACACATTTATCAATGGGGAACTTTATAGAAACATGAATGGCAAACTCTACCTTAGCTCTCCCTACTTCTAAATTTCAAATAGAGGTGGTTTTCCCACCACAGTGAAGCAATAACTGGACACAGCTCCAGGTCAATCTGATAAGCATTACTGAAGTAATTTAATCGCTTGAACTTTTAACACATATCAGTGACTGACCCCGGGAACACAGGAGGGAGCTTCCTGCCCATTGAAAACAAACTAATGTAGGAGACGTCCACACTACGAGAGGCAAGTACCACATGTTCACTGGGTGTCCGGCAGAGTACAAAGTAATCAGTGTGCATTATCTCAATAATCACAATACCAAATCTTCCTGTGAAATTTTCCTTCTCTCTTTAAGACTAAATATTGAGTATATACTCAACAATAATAATGCTTGTGTAAGGAAAAACAGATCAGAGATGGACACCATTATCCTTGCCAGCCAGTTTAAGAAATCTAATGTGTCACGGGTGAGGAATCACCTGGACCGGCTAAAATAGCTTGCCTGTTGTCACCCTGCTAGGAAATAGAGCAGGGACCTCCCCAGGCATAGCATGGTTTAGATAAGAAGTATCCCTCAAAAGGCTCAAGTATTGATGGCTTTGTCCCTGGTTGATGGATCAGATCACTGGAGAAGTGATGGGCCATCCGGATTCAGGTCTAAACAAACAAACAGACAACTCAATCTACTGAGGAGTTTGGAATCTCACCATTGAGATTGAATGGCACTATTGAGAGGATGGGTCGGGCTGGAGGAAGTGGGTCACAGGGAGCAGCCACTGTCCAAGCACTCAGAGTCTATGTTTCCCAGTATCCATGATCTAAACAGCTCTGCTCTACAGTATGTGCCCTCTCTTACCATGTTCTGCCTAGCCGTAGGGCCACAGTGCGGGGCCAAATGACCATGACCTGAAACCTCAGAAACAGAGAGTGTAAGTACTACCCCTCTCAGAAGGTTCCCTGGGATATTTGCTATGAGGAACCTGAGCTCACTGCATCTGTCCTCTCAATCCCTGCTCGACAGTGTTTCTAGCATCTGCTAGATAATGACAGAAGTGCACAGGCTCATCAGAGGGATAACTTACTTCACAACTTCTCAGCATCGGGTCACCAAAGCTAGGCTGACATTTTGATTTGGGAGAGTCTACACATTACTCTGAATAATTCAAAACAGTCTAACACATGGACTCCTAGTCTTTTACGTGGGGGTGCTGTAGTCCCTCTGTCTATCTGACATCACTGCGATGTTAGAATTGGGGTGGGTCAGGCTTTACTCTCCACAGGGGATTGATTCCAGGACTTCCTAGAGACAGCAAAAATCTATGGGTGCTCAATGCCCTTGAGATGAAAGCATGTGGTAATTGCAGATACCTTCTATGCACACACTTCTGAACACTCTCCATCATTGGGAATCAGTTAAAATACTATCGTTCTATTTTTCTCCCTTCTGTGACCAAACACTTGATAAAAAAAGAAACTTAAGGGAAGAAAGCTTTATCTCAGCTCGCAAGTTCATGGTGGGTTAAGGCATGGCAGTAGTACCAGCCTCCTCCCCACAGCCAGGGCTTGTCCTCAGAGCAGGAAGCAGTGGGCAGATCAACCAAACATATGTATAGATCATAAATGAAGCTATTGTAATAAAATAATCAATAAAGTAAAACACAAACTTGTAATATAATGTGTATGTATGTATATATATGTGTGTGTATATACACATATATTCTATTAATCAGAAACCATTGGCTCTAGTAAGGCTGTGACTTTAAACTAATGGTGACCATAAAAGTCATTTTCAGATGTCAAAAGCAGTATCGGTGACAGTGGGTCTGACATGAAAATAGCTCTTCTTTCTGATGAGGTACTCAAAGATACTGCCAGCACCACTGGGATTTGTTGCCTACATTCAAAAATAAAAGGAAATGCCAAATTTCATAATTCATAATGGAAGGAAATACTCTTTCAGCAAAGGGTTAGTAAAAATAAAGATACGATTTTTTTTCTTCCTTCTAAGTTCAGCAACCTCTTGAATACAAGCCATAGAAGGCCCTTGTCCTGTGCTAAGAAGCTTTATGGAATAACTGGGAAAAGACATTAAGTTTACTCATTAAAAGACTACACAGACTGAAACAATAGACTTTCTCCCCGTTTGGCATAGAAATCCACCAGCCTCTTATAGTATTTGAGCAACTGTGAATAGAAAGGAATTCTCTGTGTCCAATGGCCACTGGCCACTGCTTTGGTTGAGAACCAACACTCTGCTTGGCATTTAAAGCAGACACTGCCTGATACAAGTCCTTCTCTGTCAGAGAGAAACACAAATGCATTACTATCTAAGATCACTAGACACCAACGCCCCCACCCCATAACTGCAGCACGGAACAAAACTGTTAGCTTTTGAGAAAGGAAGCTGACGGTTTGAATAAGTAAGAGCGTTTTTTCTACAAATCTAAATCAACAGTCTCCCAGTGATTTGAGAACAAGGCCTACTTGTAAACCAAAAAAAAAAAAAAAAAAATGAATGGCAATAACAGAAGGCATAAATTTAGCTTAAGTTTTTGGCTGAAGGTTTTTGTGAATCGAGGCTGTAATGTGGACTCTACTGAGGAACAGAGCCACCTAATATTGTGATGCTTCTGCCCACTTGCTGGTGTTTCAGGTGTAGAGCTGTGCTCTCTTGATTTCTAGCTGGAAAGCTACTCAGTAAAATAGGCTGGGATTTAGTAATGTCTTTGTTGGATCAGAGGAAGTTTGTCCATGGTCATCTGAGGCTCCTACAAGATGGAGGCTGAAGTAAGGTCAACAGGAACCAAAGACAACATGATTTCTATTATCAAATTATTTGCTAGTCTTTGCCTCCAATAGAATCTGGCCTTTGGATGAGATTTTCATGACAAAGACAACACAGTAGAAAAAAAAGGTATTTCGTAACATTTGACTTCGGACCTTAAAAAGACAGTAAACTCATTAGTCTCAATTTGACAGACCTGCTGCCATGTTATAAAGAGTTCCAGGCTAGCATACTACCTAGGAGGCTTCAAAGACAAAGAGCTCTGGAGAGGGACCCACGCTGGCTATCCCAGCTTTAGCCAAAATCCAGATGGATACAGATGTGTGTGTGACCTCAACCTACCCTGCCTGAATCAACACACCCAACCAAGTCCAATCTGTTCACATGCTGGTGAGAAATAATCAACAATGCCTTATGCCACCAAAATCTGGAAGCATTTGCTATTACACAGTAAATAACGAGAGGGTCGGAGAGAGGGAGAGGGGGAAAGAGAAGGAAAGAGAGAGAGAAGAAAAACATTTACTGACAAGTCTTAGCCAATTCTTTCTCCCTGAGAGACTAGAATTCCTATCTCATAATCTATGAATTGAAAGCCAAGGTCCAACCCATCTTTCTTTGCTCTTAATTTTTATTAGTATTCAGAAAAGGGTTTATTATTGTGACTTTTACACATGCATAGTATTGTACCTTGCCCTACTATCTCTCTAAGGCAGAAAGAAGACGAAATGTGTACTGAGCTTGGACAGTTTGTATATCACACACAACAAGAGAGACAGTTTCCTATGTGGTCCTACAGTCTTCATCTGGTAGTGTCCCAGCCTTGAGCCTTTCTCAAGATGATGGTCACCATGACCTGCCCACATCTGATAGCTGAGTGGCTGGGATATTTTGACCTATGAGAAACATCCTGATGAAAGTCATCCCCCAGAGCTCCCTCTGGCCTGTCTTGCCTGCATCTTATTATATCTTCTATCTTTCCAAACCTACTTTTTCACTCCCATTGGTCCCTAGTACATAGTCCCTAAAGTCCTTGACATCTGTTTTTGGAGACCCCAGTTGTAGCTTCCATAAAGTCTTATTCTCTGCCAAAGATTTCATCAACAAGCAAACAAACAAAAAAGTTCCTAGGTGTGATGGTTTATATATGCTCAGCCCAGGGAGTGGCACTATTAGAAGGTGTGGCCCTGTGGGAGTAGGAGTGTCACTGTGGATGTGGGCTTTAAGACCCTAATCCAAGTTGCCTGGAAGCCAGGATTCTGCTAGCAGCCTTCAGATAAAGATGTCGAACTTTCAGCTCCTCCTGCACCATGCCTGCGTGCATGCTGTCATGTTCCTGCTTTGATGATAATGGACTGAACCTCTGAACCTAAAAGCCAGCCCAAATTAACTTAGCCTCATAAGAGTAGCCTTAGTCATGTTCACAACAGTAAAACCCTAACTAAGACACCAGGTCTGGAGACATAGCACTCAATAGTCAGGACATACCCCTCTACAGAAGGAAACAGAGTTGGGGGATGGGTAGGGATTAAGATCGTTTTTTAAACAGGTTCTGTAACAAAGGCACATTCTGAATACTACTCTATATCTGGCAATATGGACATAGGTATATTTGTTCTGAATACTTATATTTATTCTCTGTTTTTAAAGAACTTCTCATCTTCTCTCACCTAGTCAAATGTCAAGGTCTCAAGGATTGCCCTTTGCCTCCTTTTATAATGTCAATACCACCAAGGGTTTGCTGAAGACCTTTCTGGAGTCAACTGTCCATAGCAATCTCCACAATATTTAAAATTGTAAAAAAAAAAAAAATTCAATCAATTGTCAACAAGGAAATACAGGTATGGGGTTTGGTGTTTCCTGGGTGGCTTTCCTTGGAAGCATCCAAATCCTCAGCTGACTTTCATTTCCAGTTAGAGGCTTTGGTGACCATCCCCACTGACTCTTTTTTGAATTATGTGTGGTCACACACACACAAAAAAAATAGTCTAGTTAAAGTTAGTTTCAAAACTATGCAGCTGGAGAGCTGAGACGGTTTTATTTTCTGTCTGCACATATGTGCCTCTCCCTCCTTCCGCTTCCTACTAAGAGGTACTCTTGCCTTTAGGGAATGAAGTCTTGTATGTGGTCTAGATGTACTGCCAAGTACTATGGACATCTCCCCGTATGTGCACCCCATGGGCAAGCATGCAGCTTTGTGTCTGCTCATCAGAGCACTCTATGCCACTCAACTTCACTGTCCTCACGGCATATCTAAGCACTCTCTGTAGTGTAGCGGAAAGATCTAGATGTCCCACCTAACATTATATACTATGACAGGTCTTTAAAGCATTGAACAAGTTTCTCAGGTAAGGCTTCCAGTTCCTCATTTATAAATGAGTAAATTTATCACCATAGATTACAGAGCAGCACCAAGGATTTCATAAACCCAAGGATAAACATGTACGTGGTAGGTCACAGCTCAAGGTCTCGCTAATGGGGGAGCATCATCAACCATCCTTGCTATCTCCCTTGGATCCCATCACAACCCTATAGAATAACTGTCCTTACTCTGAGTTTGCAGAACAGGTAACCTACCCACAGTTAGTAAGTGGCCAAACTAAATTCAAACCAGGCTTATCTAAACCAATAGTCAGCCTTGTGCTCACTAACCAATGACCCCCATCTAACATGACGACTCACTCTCTGGAAGAGTCAAGCTCTAAGCCATTGTGCTCCTTCCCTTCTCGCCAAACATCAGGATGTTTTCGAGAAGTTCCCGAGACTGTGGCAGACCACAACTCTGAGGGCTCTGCTGAGCAGACCTCCCTCAGGGTCAGGGATGTGCTGCAGGGGCTGGTTCTTAGGACAGCTGTGGGGACAGAGAACATGGACATACTTCCTCTGAGCATCACTAAATTTAAATGATATGAACACAGAGTGAGCAACATCTCTCCACCAGGAAGCATGTCTTTATGGCCTGGACATTCCAAAGTTTATTTGTCCATCTCTATTTAGAGCTGAGAATCAAGCACTAAGCCAGCAACCTCATTCTCACAGTAAAGCTTCTAACAGGACACCGTGTTTCCAGGGCCTCCTTGGCCTAAACCCATCCTATCGCTGCCATTTGAAGGTTCTCTTGCAGCTGGAAATATGTCTTTAAAAGTCTTTTAGTGATTTCCAGTTGCACAAACAATAGAGCATACACCCCTGAGCCCAACACTAGTCCACTACTCTGCACGACTCTCTTCTAGTTCTTTCTCAGCTCTCCTTTAAGCTTCAGGTCATGAGCCAATATGCTCTGCCTAACTCAGGTCTCTTATCCAAGTCCCCATCCACGTTCTCTCTGATTGTTTAGCCACTTCCGACATTTGTTAGATTATTAATATCACAGGTTCCTAGTTAAACCTCTTCTTACCAGTGGATGAAGCTGTCCTCACCTCCAACCCAGCTCTACAGCTTTCTTAAAACCCAGAGTCCTATGTCTACAGGACACTGTCACCACTTGGGATTAACAATGCTGTCATTAAGGCAGTCAATTCTACAGTCTCCAAGATCTCCTGTCCCGGGACACCACTGTGATTTCACCTTTCCATCATCAGGCATGAGGTAAAGAAAGCATGGGGTCAGAAGCAGGAGTCTTGGAATCCTATTTCAGCAGTGATAAGAAGCGGGACTAAGAAGCAAGAAGGAGGCAGTGGTGGTTTGAATGGGAGTGTCCCTCGTGTATTGGAGCACTTGGTCCTCAGTTGGTGGCACTGTCTGAGAAGGTTTGGGTGGCGCAGTGTTGCTGGAGGAAGTGTGTTACTGGGAATAGTCTTTAGGGTTAAAAGCCTTGTGCCTGTCCACCTCCCTCTCTCTTCCCCTCCCTCCCTCCTCTCCTTCCCTCTCTTCCTCCTTCCCTCTCTCTGCCACTCTCTCCTTCCTACCCACATTTGAAGAGATGAGCCCTCAGCTACCTGCTCCCCCACGAGCTGCTTGCTGCCATGCCTCCCTCCCGTGATGAACTCTTACCACACTGGAACCATGAGCCCAAATTAACTCTTAATTCTATGAGTCACCTTAATTGTGGTGCTGTATCCAGCACTTGAAAAGTAACGAATACAGAGATAACTTACACTTAGTTTCTGTACTTGGTGTCCTTACCTGGACAGTGAGATCTATGTTCCAGTTGTAAGAAGCTACCTAGCTGAAATAAGTCATCCCGTGAGTCCTAAATAAATGTAGATTGATCCCGATACTGAAAATGTATAATATGATACTTATGGCTAGCTGAAATCAAGTAAATTAGATTTATTAATTATGCAAAACTTATGTTAACAGAATTCTCACTCAGCGAAATCTACTGAAGAATGAAAATAGACAGGTAATTCAAGCTTTTAGTTCAATGTTCACATGAAGAATAATTAGTGTCATTAAATATTTTCAGTAAAGATTCAAAAATAGATGATTAAACTATTTTCTTCAAAACATTTAGCCTAGTGAAGTTTAAAATAGAAACATGCTCTTCAAGCAGTTCATCAATGTGGCTAGAAACCTAATAACATTTTAATATGTTTCTCAATGAGTCAAAATAACCTTAGGGGGGAAAAATCCTAGGAGCCTAGTACAGACCTGTGCTCCTGGCTATCCAGGAAACCAAGGCAGGAAGATCATAAGTTTAAGGCCAGCCTCAGCAGTGTAATGAGAACTTGTGTAAAAATAAAAGTAAAAAGGAGCTGAGGATGTAGCTCAGAGGTAGAGCACGCGCCTGGCGTAGGGAAGACCCCAGCTCTGAAGCAAACAAAAACCAATAAATGAATCATCCATGAACTGGCATGACGACCTCCTTTCCTGCCTCCAGTCCTTCATCCCCAACAACCATCAAGCAGCTCCAAGGCACTGAGCAGGAGCTAGTGGGATGGGGTGGTCTTCCCAGCACTCTTAAATCATTTATACAGAGTGCAGGTTCCCTGCTCTGAGGCACCCCCTCCCTATGGCTAGCCTATGTGGACCTCCTCTTTCTTCTGTTCATCTTTTGGAAATCAGCACAGTACCATTTTGTCTTTCAGTGTGTCTTGCTTGCACACGAGGAGTCAGATGGCTTAGTGTGATAGCAGCCATAGTTTTCTGGCTGGTGAATGGCCAATTCCTCCTCCTACCTCTGTGACAGACACCGCCCCTGAGCATCCGTCTGGCTACCTTAGTTGGTAGATTTGTGCAAGATGTAAAAAGGACATTTGTGCAGTCTCAGGTAGTGTAACAACTAGCAAGACTGATGGGTGGGTGTCCAGGAACAGGTGGCTGATGAGAACTCTGTGTGCTTCTGAGATTTGCATCCCTCAGATGAGTGTGGTGGATCAGGAGGTACCATCCATCTGCCCTTCATAGCTCAGAGTACATATCTGCCCTCACAGTCCAAGTATCAATATCTATCTTCCCCTTATGGGCTGGCTTTGAATGACAAGTACTTTCTTAGATCGTGAATTTTACCCTTTATAATTTTCCTTTTGCTATATTCATCCTTGCAAGCAACCCACGTAATGACAATAAAAGTAGAAAGAGGAATGCTCTCTGTGAATCATGTCAAAGGTTTCTGGCAGGAAGACAGAAAGGACATCTGGGAAATTCAAGATCCAGACACTGACTAATTTCACCTCTGGAGATGATACTCTCCCACCTTGCCAGATCCTGTTTCTCTGGTGTCTTCCCTTCTAAGGGCAAGAATGACATTTAATAAGGGCCCTATTTTTATGCATTCATTTGACCTTAGGTGCTATCTCCACGGCACATTCACAAGGGGCAGGGCGACAGTAATTGGATATGTGTGTTTGTAAATGTGTGTGCACAAAATGTGGTCCAAAGCAAGCAGACTACATGAAATCTTCAAACCATGAACAACTGTGTTAACCAACATGTTTAAAATAGAAGTTAAAAAAAAAAGTATAACAAGCCAAAAGAAAGACCAGTAGAAAAGAGACAAAGCATAAATAAAAATGTGGCATGGTCTTCTTTTCTGCTTTGATGTTGTTGTTGTTGTTGTTGTTGTTGTTGTTGTTGTGTGTGTGTGTGTGTGTGTGTGTTGGGGGTGATTTTCGTGGATCTTTTGGTAATTAGTTTTCTTTCTTCTCAGTCTAGGGATCAAACCCATGGCCTTATCTGGGTGGACACCCAACACTTAAACACAAACTTAGGGAAGAGAGAGAGAGAGGGAGAGAGATAGAGAGAGAGAGAAAGAGAGAGAGAGAGAGAGAGAGACAGAGACAGAGTCAGAGACAGAGACAGAGACAGACAGACAAACAGACTGACAGACAACATAGCATGACCAGCCCATGAAGGAATAAAAGCTGAGAATAGTATAAATTTGACAAAAAAACACACCAACTCGAAATTTTAGTTTCCAAAAGCTAAAGGATCCCAGGCAGCATGCACACCCAACATCCTAGTTTCTGCTGCACAGTGGAAGCAGCATGGAGAGGAGGGTTCATCTCAGCTTCCACATCCTGCTAACAGTGATCGCAGAGGGAAGCCGGCACAGGAGCTCTAGGCAGGAACCTGGAAGCAGGAAGTGATACAGGAGCCACTTGCTTCCTTCCCCTGGCTTCCAGGCTTTGCTTTCTTATGCACCCTAGGGCCACAGGCCCAGAAGTGGCACCACCCACAGTGGACTGGACCCTCTCACTTGAGCCCTTAACCAAATATAAACAAACAAACAAACAAGCCTTACAGATTTACAGCCATGACTGATGAGGGCATTTTCTCAATTGCCATTGCCTCTTCCCAGAGGTTCTAGCCTGTATCAAGTCAGAATAAAACAAGACAAGACCTGCTCAATGCTGACAGCAAGAGGGACAGTTAGTCATCTTCATACCTTACAGGTCAGAATAGTAGAATTGCTAGGAAACAGCACACAGGAGATCTTCAGAGGTAATAAGCAGAACAAAACTAAACACAAATCACCTTCAAAGCAGGATCAAAAGAGCTACTAATGTCTGACGTGTCATCACAAGGGTACAGGAGAAGACAAAAGCTACAGCCTTCACCACCTCACAGAAAACAACTAAATCCCTTCACACTAGACATGGCCTTCCCAATCAAAGGAGGCAGAAAGGCACATACAAGAAAAATAGTGAGCATGTTGTCAATGTACATTTTAAAAATAAATACTAAAGAATTCTTTTGAAGGGACAAGAAATGCACAAAAGACTGATGTTTGCTGACAGGTTAAATGTGTAGTGAATTCTTGGTGAGTGCTGGTTGGACCAAATGCTGTAAGCAATGCTTGTTTAAAGGAGACATAGAAGTGTTTGTTTTTAATAACAAAATCCTGGGAAATGGGTAAAGATGTAACTATTCTGAGGTTCTCACATTTATCTGAAAAAAAGTAAAATTCTAATTTATATTAGCATTAAGTAGGTCTAGCATTCATATTATGCTAGTACTGTTAAAAAAACAATTTCAAAAGAATGATAACTCACAAATATATTGATGGAAATAATAAAATGACATAAAGCTGCAAGGAATCTTAAACTAAAGGAAACAGAAATAAATATATAGCCAAAGGAACAGTACAACAAGACAATAGACTAAAAAAAAAAATCAGTGATTACATTAAATGCAAATGTACAACTCTAAATTTAAAATAATGTCAAGATCCACAAAAAAAATAAAGCCCACTATACCACATTAAAAAGTATATCGTAAATATGGTGCTATAAAATGACAAGAAGGGGAACACTGATAAAAAGAAAAGAATCCCATGTGAATGCTTTCAAAAGAGAGTTGGCATGGTTACACCACCATCAATCAAGGTGCCTTAAGATGAGAAGTACTGCTACAAACAAACAGCATAGTTCATAAGAAAGGAAGATTTAATGTGTAATAAGGAGTCTGTGGCTGTAGGCAGTGAATGGCTCAAAGGAAAAGGAAAAACAGAACAAGTTTCAAATATGGCAGCAGGTTTTAAGAGATCTCTCTTGCTAACTGTGGGCAAGGAGAGGTAAGGGAGGAAGGGAGGAATGGAAGGAAAGGACACACACAGAGAGGGGTGGGGGGGGAGAAGAGAGGGGAGGGGAGGGGAAGGGAGAAGAGAGAGGAGAGGAGAGAAGAGAAGAGAAGAGAAGAGAAGAGAAGAGAAGAGAAGAGAAGAGAAGACAAGAGAAGAGAAGGGAATAGAATAGGAGGGAGAGAGCCAGAGATGTAGAGAGGAGAGAGACCATAGACATAGAGAAAGAAGGAGACGGGGATGGGGTGGGGAGAACTGTTCTACTCAGCTATAAACCCATGAACTACAATGACCATCAGGGCAGGAAACATCTGAGGGTGTGAGAGTAGATTTTCCTTGGCCAACCAGCAGCCATCCAATTAGAATGAAAGCCCACTCCACAGGAGAAAATTCGTGCCCGGTTTTATAAACCTAGCCAACCAGGCACCATGGCCAGTGAGGCCACAGAACTTAGAGAAGAACATTCTCCTGCCGATTCTCTAAACTAGTGTAATCACCAAGTATGTTCTGAATAGTTTACCTTCTATCCACAGATGAATGTATCTTTGACCCCCTCATCAAAGAAGCCTCTTTTGTAGCAGATGGAGATATCCCAGACATCGATAACTGATCAAATATGGAGAACAACGGACTGGCGGGGGTGGGGGGAAGGGTTGCCTGCTGACAGCACAACCCCTATACCTAGAGTTCAGGGAACATTGTAATAGAGGTTATGGAAAGATTGTAAGAGCCAGAGAACCAGGACATCTGCATCCAGATAGTGTCTTCTATACAAGACAGAGTTACACCCATGAAATTAACAATATGGCCACCTAAAGAAGATTCACATAAGGACAGCACCAGTTGACATCCCAGCATAGGTGGAGGAAATCTCACAAGGCTGTAATTCCAAAGAAGAGCTCCAGTCAACTAGTGGCTAATAAGGAAGACTGAGTCAATCCTTCCAGAGATGAGTCCTCCATTAGGCTATATAGTCTCATGTAATCAGCCTTAAGTGCATATACGTATGAGCAACACTAAACAAACTCAGCAGGTTATATTCATATATTCATATATGTATATGTGCATGTATAACAATAATTTGAAGAAGAAGAGGTCATGAACTTGAAAGGCAATAGGGGGCACAGGTATTATGGGGCAATAGCTGCATGGGAGTGATTTTGAATTTTCAAAATAATAAGTGTAAAAAATGGTTTTAAAAGACCTTGATTGACATAAAAAGCATTACAACTAACAACCGAAGAATGTGGTTGCTTTAAAAGTATATGGAAAATGTTTGCCAAAACAAACACTTTGAAAGCTAGAAAGTAAATGGAAAGGATATGTGGGTTTTTAAACCATAAAGCTATGGTAGAGTATTTCCCCTTCTGCTTACAGTAAATGCAAGAAAGAAGAGTCAAAATGCTTGAAAATTAAACAGAACACTTTAAAACAGCCCACTTGCCAAAGGGGATAAAACACAAGGAGAATTGTAAATACCTTAAATCAATGAAACTATAATGAATCTCTATGTAGAGTTAATAACAAGCTTAACGTATATATAACAGACATTGAATGCACATATAGAGTTCAGGCTAAAGCTTCATTGCCTAAGCCTCTGTCTTAAAGAATTTTAAACGATAGCAAATAACTCACAATAAAGACAATAATAGGATAAAAGCATAAATAGTAAAATAAACTACAATGGAGAAATCAACAAAGGCAACATTATTTGTTACTTGAAATCAGTAATAACTTTGTTTGGCCTCAGGCAAGAGAGAAATAAATTACTGATATCGCTATAAGTCTTTAAGAGGAATTAAATGAAAATTTCAGGAGCTCATAAATCTAAATTTTTAGGTGAAATTGAGTAGTTTGTGAAAAAGAAAACCCAAAGCCTATAATAATGTTTTCTTAGAGACAAGAAAAAGCTATTAATCCTCTGTTAAACTGAATACATGATTTGAAGTCTTTTCTTAAGGAAACCTTCATGCCCTGATGGCCTTACCTGTACAGTTCCCTAACCCTGACAGTTTTTACCAGACAATGGAATGGTAGATGCTGACTGAGGCATGTTACAAAATTCACAAAAGACTGTTTTCAAAACTCAAAGAGAAAAGAAAATGGCAGGAGTAATACTTAAGCCCTAAGTGGAAGTCACTCTGCAGGATCAGCTAGAAGGAGATCTTATTCTAGTTATTTCTCCATATGGCTTATAAAAACACATTCACATATGGTGGGAGGAGGTTGCACTGAATTTTCTTCAAATAACTGGTCAAGTTCCCTTTGATTCCCAAACAGACTGGGATTTTCTCATTAATGTTGCTCCGCTTTGAACTCTCCTAGCATCTCATTATGTCTTCATCGGTGCCTAGACTTCTTCTGTCTATGATGACATCAGTGATCTTAACTTTGATAATGGTGCCCTATCTTCTCAGTTGAAGAGAGGGCTGTAGAACACACATACTTACACCTTGACTGTTCTGTGACTTTTGCTTACAGGCAGCCATAGCTTACTGGCCTTTGTGTTTTGTGTTTACATTTACCAACCTACTCCCATGACCTGTGTGCCCCAACTGTCTGCATACCTGATGGAATTTACCCACACGCCGCACATAACCTGCCACTTCATTATCAGATTTGAAGATCTTCCAGACCTTTCTACGTGCCCTTCTGTATGCTCGTGATCCCTTCCAGTCCATGGTCATCAAGGAGCGTTCTGTCAGGGCAGCGGCCACGATGATGTCCAGTTGGCCATTGTAGATGAGAACCTGAAATGAAATCCAACCGTCAGCAAAAATGGAATTCAGAAGGAAAAATCAAGTGGCAGATTCAGGGATGGAGGGTGAAACTGAATCAGACAGTCTCTAAAGGGTGCCCTAGCAGATCTGAAGCTGACTTGCTCCCAGATCACCACACACACCAACAGCCTGAAAGAAACTCCGGTCATGTCTCAGCTAGTAACATCCTTCCAAAGTTAACTTATCATAGTCATGTTATGGACATCTGTGTCCCAAAAGATAAGCAAAGATGGTTCCTGGATTCCATATGATGTTGATCTCTCCAGTTTCCAATTTGGTCTGAATACAGACCTCTGGTTGAGTTCTCAAATTGGATTTCACTGTGTATGCTGTCTCTGCCTTCATGATGCAGCCTTCTTAAAAGATTTCAGTAGAACTTAAAAGCTCGTGTGTGTGTGTGTGTGTGTGTGTGTGTGTGTGTGTGTGTGTTCATGTGTTCATAAATAAGGAGGTTACATTTTAATGGAACCAAGAGATACTACACTTTGAATTCCAAATTCCTCAGTCCTTCCATGTCAGGTGTGAAGCAACTACAGCTCCTTGAAACAGGGAGATAGATGCAAACTCTCAAATCCATTGGCTCCATGCCACTTCCAAGGCCCTTTGCTTTATTATGATATCCATCCATGCAAGAAAGTCCTTCCTTTCCAGAACAAATCTTTCCCTCCCACATAAATGGATACCATAGACAATGCTGAGACAGCTTGCTTTCTCCCACACATCTCAAGGATTCCCACACATCTTCCCACACATAGGAAGGATTTCTATTCCCAGTAACCCCTTTTTGCACTCTACAAAAAGAAAGAAAGAAAACTAAAAGGCGTACAACTATGCTTGTTGAGTCTCACTATAACCAAGAACTTAACAAAACCAAACAGCCTTTAACTGGTGAGTAGCTAAATGTTCAGGGGCTTAGGAGTTCTCTGGGCTGTTGCAAAGTCATTTAAGTGAGGTGGGATATGCTTATCATAGATTGGAAATATGAATGCTGAAAGTCAGACATAAACCATAATACAATTACCTCATGCTCTCTCTATATAAGCACATATATGTGAAATGAAATATTTGGAAAATAATGTGATTCCTTAATTCACACAGTAAAGGCCCAAGCCACTTCCTCCTTTACTTTCTGTACTTCTGACATTGTTTTCATGGTACTAACCTCATCATAACTATAAAGCATCGCCATTTCACCCAAAGGGGAGGTTTTCCTAGATTCTGTGCAACCTTTGATCTACTCTCAGGCTCTGTTTTGGCTTGAGTGGAGACCTTTGGTTCAGTCTTCAAATTGGCTATCAAATGTTCAGCCACATGTTTCCATCTCTGCATGGTAGAGACTTCCTAAAAGGCTTTAATGTAATTAAAAAGCCCAGGACTCTGACACAATCCCAAGCCTCAAACAGAGGTGGGATAGGATTCAGGCTAAGATGAAAGAGTCCTGGGCCTCCACCACAGGAACACTCAGCCTTTCATGTTGCTCAGTCACCATCGCCACCCCCTCTCCAACATGAGAACCCAAAGGGAAAAGTCCTTGATAGATTTAAGGCCATTTTTAAAGGTTTGACTCAACTGAGCAATAAAATATTTGCCATTGTTTATACAAAACACCGCCTCAAAGGCTCCTAGTACTTATGGCCTGTGCAAAGCCTCCAAAAGTATGGAAACAATTACCCGTGATGGGTACCAGTGAACAAAGCTCAAATTCCTCACCGTTCTCAGAAGACCTCATTATGGCTGATTAACAAAGATAATCATGTACAAAGTAAGTCTCCTTCCAGAGTTCAGTGAAAAGATGCAGATTAATTAGCAATTTGCCAGGTTGTCCATTCATCTGGGCTATTCATGGCCACGCTGTAAACCAGCATCTTTTATCAGAAGTCACTGGGAGCTGATTTTATTTTTAAATATCATCACTGTGTCTTTTTTATTATATGTATGAGTATACTGTAGCTGTCTTCAGACACACCAGAAGAGAGCTTCAGATCCAATTACAGATGGTTGTGAATCACCATATGGTTGCTGGGAATTGAACTGAGGTCCTCTGGAAGAAGTAGCCAGTGCTCTTAACCACTGAGCCATCTCTCCAACCCTCATCACTGTATCTTAAAAAACAAAGTAAGATTTTTGTTGTTGTTGTTGTTGTTGTTACTGTTCACTTGTTTTTTTTCTTCATTCTTAAGGGACAATAACAAAAGTCATAGCTTTCAGGCTTGTCTTGTCAGTATTGCAGGATGTGTTTGCTGATTTAAACTGAGACACAGCCCACCCCCGACCGCTTTCCTTATTATTCCAAACGCTTCACAAACCAGAAGGCCAACATTCTGGAACAAGGCAGTGAATATCCAAGATGCATAATTCTGTATGTGTAGAGTGATGTACGTGGCTCACTTTAGGGAGCAGGCAATGAATATCCTCTTTTCAAAGCAGGGCAATCACTTTTAATTTCTAAAAAGGCACACAAACCAAATGCAGCAAAAGAAAAATCAAATAAATGGTTGTGACCATCTTAGTTGCCAGTTTGGCTAGTGTAAGAGAAGTCTAAATATTTCTGCTAAAGCACAATTCTGCATGTGTTTATGAGGGTGATTCCAGAGACAACTGGGGTGTAGGTTAACCTAGCGGGTGTCCTAGTTATGGTTTTACTGCTGTGAACAGACACCATGACCAAGGCAACTCTTATAAGGCCAAATTTAATTTGAGCTGGCTTACAGGTTCCAGAAGTTCAGTCCATTATCATGGAGGCACATGGCAGCATCCAGCAGACATGATGCAGGAGGAGCTGAGAGTTCTACATCTTCATCTGAAGGCTGCTAGCAGAATCCTGCCTTCCAGGCAGCTTGGATGAAGGTCTTAAAGCCCATACCCACAGTGACACACCTACTCCAACAGGACTACACCTTCTAATAATGCCATTCTCTGGGCCGAGCATATACGAACCTCACAATAGGGAAACACATTCCCTTAACATTGAATAGTACCCTCCAACACATTGGGGGACCAGATGGAACAAAATGTCAGGAACAGTTGGAGCCTGTGAGCTGCATTCTCCATCTTCAGCAGATGCAGTGTTATTGCCATTGCTCATAGACACCAGACTCAGATTCTCCAGGTTTTCAATGCACATTCACACCTGTCATTCCCTGGGGTTGGAGTGCATGGCTTCTTGATCTTTATCAGGCAATCTCTGGACTGAACGAGTAGGTCAGAGAGCCCAGGATCCAGCAGCAGTGAGTGGAGAAGCTCATATCCGTGTAGTCTGAAAGCCATGAGCACATGCCATCTATTCACATCCAGAGAGACGCAGAAGAGTTAGGGCTGTGCCAGGCACCATACACCTACAGACAATGAAAGATGCACACATGCCCTGGCTGCTCCCGCACCAGCCAGTAATGATCTAACTCTATCTGTCCTAGACTGCAGAGTTTCCCAGGATCAGGACTTTCAGTGCTAAAAAGCAGGGGAGTCACACAAACTTTCCCACTGGGTATGTGGGTAATTAAAGCAAGAAAGTCTAAAGACAAGGAGAAAAGAAGGACATGAGATTTTAGCTACACGCCCTTGTCCGTAGTACATCAAATTAAGCAAGGAGCAAGGAAAGACAGTTGGAGTTGTTTTTCAGAGATCAGAGATGAACCAGGCAACACCCTGAATGCCCCAGTTCCCCCACACGCCTGTAAGACTGTAAAGCTGACAAAAGGCAAAGTCATTCTTGGAGCATTTCCCTTGCTATGTGAAGGGCTGGCTGGTTAGCTCAATAGAGCTGGTTGTTATGTACAAACATGGGAAAATGCTTATTATATGAAAAAAAGCCAATCAAAAACTTCAGCCTACTTGTTTATGTTTTTAAAACACGTGCATGCTTTCAACCTGAGGGAGAACGAGGAAACATTCCAAACTGAGTTCCTTCCAAAACTGAAATGCTCATGATGGAGGGGTTAAGGGATAAGGGTGGCTCTGAGTCCTTCTAAACGAGAAAGTGTTAATCCCTATAACTAAGTGATCAGTGTCACCAAAAGTCCCTGGGAACTGGAGGTGGGTGAATGTGAAACCAAGTTCTTGCCTCCATCAGCAACCTTGGGCACTTTGTCCACCTCTCCTGAGGGTGGCTTTCCTTGATTTTTATTATAATTTTGTTTTTAGTATATATTCATTAAAAAAAAACCTAGGTTTCATGATTTCTGTACCAGTATGTGTTCTGTTCATTTTACCCCACCACTCTCTTATACATCCCTTTCCTTCCTTCTTCTCCTTGTTTACACACTCACAAACACACACACACACACACACACACACACACACCTATGATGTACATATGAAATAAAACATCTGACATTTATTTTCTAAGCATAGTTTCTTATTACATGATCTTTTACTCAATCGACCTTCCTACAAATGCAAAATTCTGTTCTCCTTTCTGACTCAATGAAACTCCACTGTGTATGTATCTACTCAACATTTGCTTTATCTGCATGTGCTGATGGTCATCTAGGCAGAGTCCATAACTTCACTGCTGTGGACAGTTCCTCAGAAAGCATGGATGTACAAGTGCCTCTGTGGAATGCTTACTTTGAATTCCTCTGGTATGTACCCAGGTGTGGTGCAGCTGTGCCATAAGGTACTTCTATTTTTAGTTTTCTCGGGAATCTCCATAATGACTTCCATAATGGATGTGCCAGCTTACACTTCCCCAAAACAACATAGAAAGTTCCATTACCAAGACTACCCCATCCTTGCTCACCAGTGTTTGTCCTCATTTAATTTTTTATGATGACCATTCTCATTGGGGGAAAATCCAATCTAAGTGGGAATCTCCACTTAGGTTTTTGTTGGTTCTGGTCGTGTGTGTATGTGTGTGTGTGTGTGTGTGTGCATGTGTATGTGTGTGCATGTGCATGCGCGTGCGTGTGTGTGTGTGTGTGTGTGTGTGTGTGTGTGTGTGTGTGTGAGAGAGAGAGAGAGAGAGAGAGGAAGAAAGAAAGGAAGAGAGATGTGTGTGTGGCTGGTAGGCAAAGGGACACATGGGACCCTGAACAGTGTACAAGCTCTCTGTCCTCTTTGGTTCCTTTCTTTTCTCGGTTCTTCCTGCATTCTGAGAATTTTGTGACTCATTAATGTCTTTCAACCAATAGTCCCATGTTTTCACTGCTAAAGTCTACAAAATCTAGATGCAGACAGCACTGGACCAGTGCCATTCACACCTGAATGCTGAGGCCAGGAGCACCATGTCCTGAATGTTAACCTCACAGAGAATCTGCATGCTTTTCTGGTCACAGGCCTGGTGACATCCACACAACGAAAGTGAGAATCAATGAGATTATTCACCCAAAGCTCCCAGCATGAAACCTGGTGTGTAGTAGTTCAGAGAGTTTTGTCTCGCTTTTATCCAGTGTGCTGATTACCTCACAATGACTTGGAAGAACCCATGAGCACTTTTAAAGTAAACTTTCATGATCCATGATGGTTTTTAGACAAAATTCATTTCAGATGAAATTCACACACAGATCCTCAGCAGGAGGCCGAATGGCCAGGACACACACACACACACACAAACACACACACACACACACACACACACACACACACACACACACTCCAGTTCTCGAGAGAACAGTCTTCCAAAACTTATTTTATGCACATTGTTCATAACACCTGTTTTCCTTGAAAAGTTGGAGCCATAAATTATTAAATTATTACTATTCTAAAAGCACTTAAAAGTCTAGAATTCAACATCACAAGGATTTCCCCACACTGAATACTATGAAACTGTGGTAAATGTCACAGAAGAAAAAGTAAAACCAGCCTTCTAGAATAACATTAGAACCCAGTTTTGTTCTATCTTGGGAACTCTGCTAAACAAATTATAGAACCCCCAGGTTAGGGTTATTGATCTCATTAATGAGATGCAAAGAGGCTAAAGTTCAGGTCTACTGAAGCCCATATCATGTTTCTGATAACCTTCTTTCACAGTGCACCTCTGCCAATGGCCCTTTTTCACAGATACAAAGTTAAACTCAATGTAAATATAATCTTTTGGAATGAGGCATGCCTGTTTGCTGCTAAGACCACCACAGGCACTGCCTGGGTTTTGTACACTTGCTCTTCACTAAATAGCAGATATATCTCAACTAAACTACTAGGCCTATCCACCAACATTTCCTTGTCCATACAACAGGGATAAAGGCACGTAGGAATGGGGAGAATTCTGTGATCTGTGTACACAGTGCACGCAGCATCCCAGACATGGGAATAAAACAACGACATCTCAGTAATCACCTCATCACAGCCACCTTTGAAGCAAAATACACAGCAGCTCAGTATTTTCCAAATGAAATGTGCAGCTAAGGCCATAAGAATTAGAATATGACACAGCTGTGCTAGGTAGACCACAGTATGACAGCCAACAGAAGAGGCTTGTAAAGGGTGCATAAAATGTGCAGACAGGAGTCTTGAACTCCAGCCCTGACCTTAGCAACCAGGCCTGTGCTCACTGAGTGAGTGTTGTTATGTCACTAACTCATTCTCAGCCCCAGATTCTCCTGGAACAGTAGACTATCTATAGCTCAGAGTTTAGGAGCAGGGGTTCATGCCATCCATTAAAGCTTCCTGTAATCTAAACAGCAGGGTTCTAGCAATGTTGTCAGTATTCCTTACCAAGTACAAAGGCAAACTTTAAGTAGGGACTTCTATTACAAAGGTCTGTATTGGGTTCCAGGGACCTGAATTCATCAGTGTGATGCATGGCAACAAGAACGTGGGGTAGATGTCTATCACATTACAGCCGGTTGGGAGTCAGAGAGCGAGGCCAGAATAAAAAATTACCTTCTAAGACTCATCCTACTGACTTATCTCGGCCAGCCAGGCCCCACTTCCTAAGGGTTCCACAACCTCCAAAATTAGTGCCACCTGCTACAGAGGTAGAGCATGAACTTGCGAAGGACATGTCAGCTTCAAGGCCCTGACAAATTCTAACTCACAACATCATACACTTAGAAGGAGGAGCCTTTGGGTGTGACAGGTCATGAAGTTGGCCCCCTCAGCAATGGAAGGTCCCCAGGAGAGTTCTTTTTTTTTTTTTAAACATGTGGTGATACCAGAAAGGAGCAGGTTGCATTCCTATGAGGACCCTGGCTGCGCATGCAATCTCAGATGTGCAGCCTCCAAAACTCCAAAACAAAGTCCTATTGTTTTCAGATTTCCCAATCCACCAAATATGCAATAGGAGCCTACAGTACAACAGGGAAACCTGACCAAGCTGCGCTCCTCCTACCCTTTTGGCATGGCGAGCTTCCTCACAGGCATGGCTCTATCCTTCCCTGGTGTCATCACACACAGACCTTGGGGTGGTGCTCTCCACCAGTCAGCATGAGTGCTGATGTTATTTTTTAAGAAAAGAAAAAATTATATTTGTCTGTATCCATGTCTCTGTCTGTGAAAAAAAAAATCAGTAGGTCTCAATCCAACCCAGCTCATTCATTTCCTCCCTTTCCTGGACCTGCAGGCAGTTGGGTGTCCCTTCCAGCTGGATGGAAGGGAAATGGCCTTTTGTCTCTGATGAAGCTGAGAGCATTCTCACTTAGATATGTGATGTGCTGTTTGTTTGATTGTTCAATCAGCACATGCTTGTCCAACAGGCAAATATTTGTACAGGCAGCTGAGAGGCCAAGCACCTGGGAACAGATATAAGAAAGGGGTGACCCTTGTCCTGATGCTGCTGACTTTCCTAAACTTTGCAAAAACAATGGACAATCAGAAGAGGAGAGGCAAGCTCGCTCTTTCGTGCTTGATGTTTTCCTCAGAAGAGTGGCCAACACCAGTCAGTTTCACTCTGGCCTTTCTGAAAGACGAGTCATTTTAATAACTGACACCATAAACATTTCAGATTCTCAAAGTACATAGATCAGTGGTTCACTGAGGGAGGGACTCAGCCAGGAAGCTGCTTTCTCCTCTAAGGCGATAGTGGTTTTGTTGGACCTAAGTCTTAAAATCATAGGCCATAGCAGGAACACCCCACAGCCCCAGAAGAGCACCCCACAGAGCCATCCAGAGAGACTCCATGCTCTCTCAGACTAGACTTTGGCTCAAACAAATTAGGGGTGCTACAAGGCAACCAAGGTAGAAAGAGAGATGTGTGCTCTTAACGTAGCCTCTATAACTGAGAAGGGCCTTGACTCAGAACTGTATACAAAGGTTCGTTTTGGTATGTTTTTATTGCCACAAATATAAAAGAGTAAGAGAAAATAAACGAGGTGAAGCCCACTTACAGACCTAAACTCTGCCAGCAGACAACCCGAAGTTCTCTCCTTCTGTTCTGACTGCCTGTCCCCTCAGTAGGAAAATTACAGAAATGTTGCTGGAAGAGCTTGGGCCCCTTGGTACTTTGGAAAAGCAAATTGGTCTTTTGTGCGAAGGGTGGGTTTTTGTTGTTGCATTTTTCGATGAAAGATTTATGCTTGCATTTTGGCCCATTCACAATACATCATAATGCTTTGCAGACAAACTTATGCTCTTTTCCCAATGATCTAGGGGCCTTAATCTCTAACATTTTGTGGTTTCCTGTTTGGGGAAATGATTGAACAGAAGCCTAAGCTATTCCAGGCTGCACAGCATTCCCAGTGGGCCTCTATCTGTCTTACTTTTGAATGTCCTCCTGTTCACTAATCAAAAAAAAAAAAAGAAAGAAAGAAAGAAAAATCTCTTTTAAGAGAAACTTTCCCTACAGATGCTAAATCATCGAAACCCCTACAATGCAGTTCTCCAGGATTCCTTTTTTGGCTGCTTTTCTTATCATTCTTCTATTGCAGTCTCCAAGGTGGCTGGCAATTCTTTCTGCTTGAAGCAATTAGCAGGACCCACTGGTGCCTTGCCTCTGAACAGAGAGAATTAATTGCACTAATATCCAGCTCAACAAAAGATGATTCCCAAAGGCTTCTTCAAAGGACGATTCCTAAAGCAAACACCAAGAAGCAAAAGAAAAGCTTGAATTCAGCTTAGGAGTTACAATGTTTAAGAACTGTAGTGACTGGAGGCAGAGCTACTACCCTTGCCTGGACAAAGGCTTGGTCCTTGTGGTAATGGTTGACAATCTTGGCCCTTCTCCTTCCTCGGTTTTATGGGGACTCCAGGGAATATATTACACAGAAAGTCTGAGTCCCCAAGGTTACTTAGAAAGGACTAAGGCAGAACAGCAATGCAACTGTTGAATGAAACAGTAGTCAAATCTGCAACCAGGTCGTTCTTAAAATGAGAGATCTTTGCTTCTGAGTTTAGGCAGAGGAGAAGACAAGGAGGCAGGGCAAGTGAGCTGGGAATAGCTACTCTCTTGCCTGCCGTTCTGCCACCGGCTGGTTTTGCCAAGAAGAATGAAGAAAAGTGAAAGTGAACAACAGGCCCGAGGGGCTGTCTAGTGGTTACACAAACAGTGCCTCTCAGCCAAAAAGGGGACCTCCACTGCTCACAAGCTCACACTAAATCACTGAGCTGCTAGTAGAGGGGAGCGAGAAACAAAGGCAACTTGAAAAACGTACTCAGAAAGCCAGCATTCCAAGACAGGGGTCTTACCGACTACCTGGAACAGCGCAATGCAAATGATGTTCAATAATGACCTGGTGTTAGGTTGTTCTGCTAAATTTGAATATGAAAGTCCTGGTGGTCCTATCTAGGGGACATTTTCTCTCCTTGTTGGTCACTTATCTCTCAATAATGTCCACTGACCATTATTGATAAATGTATTTGAAGTTGCAGGACACAACCCCAGGAGTAAGCTTCTCCACTCTCACACAGATCTCCCCCCTCCCCCCACTCCCGAAAGGAGTTTCTTCCTTGTTACCAGGGGCAACCTCAAGGCCATACTCAAAGGCCAATTCCAAGGGCTACAATATGCTTGCCAATATCATTACCCTTCTGAAAGGGGGATAAGGAGCCAATTTTTTTTCCATATCATGAAATGTATTAATTAACATATACACATTTGCACACAAACTAGCCAACCAGAAGCAAGACTGCTTCCACCCCCAAATGCTCAAGTTCTAGGTAGTTAAATTTGTAGCACCAATTTGCGCTGTTAGTAGAGTAGTTAGTGAGGAGCTGAAAATGTGACCAGTCCAAACCCTGTAAATCCAATACACACACACAGAACTTCGAACATTTTATGTAAAGTAACCAATGTAAAATACCTCAATGATTTATTATTATTTGCTGCAACCCAGTGTAACATTTTATGTGTGTGTATATGTATAAATGTGTGTATATATACATATATATATATAAACATTTTATAATTATATAGTTAGTTAGAGTCAATATGTTATCAACATTGATTTCATTGCTACTCACATTTTCAATGAGGATTCCTGGAAAATGGAAATGATATGTGTGCCGCACACTCTATTTCAGTTATGAGGCACTGGTGTGCCTTGTGTTAAGTTTATGCTGTCAAGAACGGATTCCTCCGCCATAGCTGCCAAATAACAGAAGTAGCTTTCAAGGTCAGCCACTCTTGACTGCAATCTACAGTGTCATCAAGCTAGAGTAAGGCACCTGGAGACATGGCATTGTAAGAGCACAGCAGATACTCCAAACTATGTCTGCCTGATGTGGAGTTCATGAGCAGCACATACGAATACACACATGTGAATACACACATAACACACACACACACACACACACCCCCTGCACCCTATCGACTCCTCCTGATCTTCTGTCATTACTACTATTCTCAGATTCAAAAGTAATAGTATTGCTTGCTAAATGTGGAGAAGCTTCCCCAGGGTGATGTGAGGAGCAAACCCACAGTACAGCTTTCGGAAGGGAGACCCATTTCCCAGCTAGAGTTACCCCGGGTTCCAGAGGACAGCAGCATGGCTTTGCTGAGGGAGAAATCCTAAGCAGCCTGCAAAGGACATCAATAGGAACACTGAAGCCCTCAAAAGTAGTAGAGAGAGTGGAAGGATGTTTGTTCAGTGTTCAGTGAGCAGAGTGTTCATGGGTTGCAGACCACCATGGACTCTGGCTGGCCCACTCTCACTCTCTTCTCCCATAACACTCTTGCCTTTCAGTTTGAGAGGATATAGTTCTCCATGAATGGAGATTGCTTTGTCCTCCTTTACAAGGGGATTGAGCATGAGAGCAAAGTAGGCATTCTTCCAAAGAGTCAGGGGAGCCATTTCCAGGAGTCCAGTTCCATCAGGAGAGATCAGTCCCTAGAGCCCACCCAGGAGGGCAGCAGAGTTAAGGAAGCCATGCTAACTTCACAAAAGAAAGAGAGTAGCTGGCTTTTCCTTATCAAAAAGACAGTATTTTATCTCCACCGGAAAACCCGGTGTCAGTCAGGTACAAGAGCCTCTTCCCCACACTCTCAAAGGTGCCATTCATCACAGTTACCCCATTAACTTGCAATTAGGTTGGGGTGGCTCACTTTCTTTAAAAGTACAGCTCCTTCATTTGGAGAATAAAGCATTCCTTTCCCCATTCTTTCTAGAAAAATGTCAAACAGGCTAAAAAGATGGCACGAATCACTGTAACAAATACAGAGACTGGCTGGAGGCTGCAGAGACAAATTGAGCAACAGACTGATAAGAGACTGTTAAGAGGTAGAGCAGGAAAATCAGGCCAGGAAGTTCAGGGCCACGTCCCTAGGGTTCAGCTTTCATTCAGTCACATGTCACACAGGAATCCTGCCCTTGGTTGCCTTGACTGTTCTCCTGTGACAAGACTTATTTGCAATAACAATAGCACCAACAGTTAATAACAGATTGGCCCACAGCAAGGGTGAAGTTGAAAACCTCCCACAGGATAGGCTGGGCAAATCCTTCAATAAAATCCTCCCAGGAAGAGCCCTGCATGTTGCTGTTGTAGCTTCTTCCTTGTGTAGTGGGGAGCATGGGAAGCCTGTTTTCTCTCCCCATCTACAGAGCAGAGCCAGCTGCCACCAAATTAAGTTATGGGTTCTCAGAAGACGGAATACAAGGCTGAGTCAGATTGAATGAAAAATAGTTTGCATAACGATGGAGGTGATGATGATGGTGGAGGTGGTGACGGAGGTGGTGATAGTAGTGGTGAAGGAGATAGTGGTGGAGGAGAGGGTAGTGATGGTGGGAAGTGGGGGTAGTGGAGGAGGAGGAGGAAAAGAAGAAGGAGGAGGAAGTGGTGATGGTGGTAGAGGAGGAGGGGGTAATGGAGGTGGTGGTGATCCAGGAGGAGGTATAAATGGAGAATGCAAACAAAACACAGGCATTAGCTTTGCATCCTGACTAGACTGACAAGTGGCTATTTAACATATAGAGCCTATTAATACCCCAATCTAAACATTTCATATGAGTAAAGATTATTATTTTGATTTTTAAAAATGCTTTAAATGACATTTTACTATCTCCTTCCCCATTCCAGGGGGCGGTGTTGGACATTTCTTTGAAATCCACTGGACCATAGAATGGTCCAGACCACAGAATGGTCCAGACCACAGAATGGTCCAGACCTTTTGAACATCTGCAGTATCATTTTGTGCAAGCTCAGACCCTTCCCACACCATCTTTGAAAGTCATCTGACAGAGTTGCCTCTTTGTAGTAGTTGTCTTTCAAGGCCACTGGATTTAAATAAGTACCTCTCTCAGTTAACCAGCCACCAGCTCTCTGGCTCCACAAAAAAAAACAAAATTCTGTCATTTATTATCTTACTTTCCAAACTACCCTCACTCTAGCACATTTGGGTGATTCCAGTGTTGCCCCTAAACAACATACTTTTCACACACAAAAAATTTTTACTTTTCTTATTGCCCTAAACAACAATATACTTTTAAAATTCTTTTTAACATGAAATATGATCAAATAACAAAGTAAATCCCTGGCAAGATGGCAGTGTTCACCCAGTAGAGCAACTTAACCAAACCATTCCCAGGTAAATATATCATGGAGTGCCTTGATGCAACGAAAGAGTGAGATTGCATGCTAGCTTGTACCTTGAGCATTTTATGATACTTAAATTTGGACACTGATCATGAAAAGACGCTACTACCTACATTCAGGTGAAATCGTACTATTTCGTAACTATGGGCATTCTCTATCTTTTGTTTGCTGACATGCTTAATGATTACCAGGCAAGGCCTGAAGCTACACCTCACACAAGTAATTCTTTAAATTCATTGCAGTCTTTCTTTGCTTGGATTGTGACCAGCACTGATAAACTGACATCACAAGGAGCCAGCAGGAAGAAGTGACTTCTGTGCCTATGCTATTTTTATGTGACTCTAAAGGGACAGTTGCTTGTCAGTCTAGTTTGTGGTAAGTTAGGCTTACAGGTATAAGGGATGAATGCTCCAGGATGAGCATCCTTCTCCTCCATTACGGTTCACTGGAAGTTACCTTCTCTTTCCTGAAATTTCTCAGGAAATAGCACTTACATTGCCTTCACTGTCTTCAGAGGGGATGGAAGAAGAGGATCCTGTCAGTTTAAGGTCAGTCACGTCTGCTCCCCTTCCCCCCATTCCCCACTGGCTCAAAGATGACTGGATCCAACCAACAATTGAAGAACTGGGCTCATTTTAATGTGAATGTTTTTCTTGGTAGGCTTTGTCATTCATCAGTCCCAGACTCCTGGCCCCCCAGTACCATTAACATATGTCTCTAGAAGATGTTCTTAAGGAAACATAAACAATTAAAATCAGTGCTAAAACAAGCTAAACTAGAAAGATGTAGCCTTTCAACTTCTAAGTCATGTTCATTAATCAAGGACTACTCAGCCCTAAAGGAAGCTCTTTGGATAGCCTTGGTAAGTAAATAAAACACCAGTGGTCTGGGGGTTAGGGTTTCCGTCTGCTAGTGAAGCTGAGAAATGTTAGGGCCCTGAACTCTGAAGGTGCAATTAAGGGACATTTAATGAGCTGTAGAATGATACTCGACAGGGAAATGTAACTTTATATTTACAGTTTCCTGACTAGATGAACTTTTAAACACAGCACATTAAGCCCTATCCTGAGGCCACTTAGCTTTTAAAAGCACAAGTGTGTGTTGGTCAGGATGGCCATTTAGCTAATATACCTTCTCAAACATTGTCACTGCTGGCTGACTTGCAAGAGAGGCAGGTTCTCATTCGAGGGCAATGTGTAGGACTGTTTGTTGAAGCACTGATTTCACACAGAAAGGTTCACATGGTCAGGGAGGCCTTTGCATATGCAGCCCACGCACATTTTAGGGAGACGAGAACTACCACCAGATGAAGGGAAGTTGAAAACATTTTCATAACTCTTCTGAAAAATGAACACAACGAAATGTCTTTTCTATAAAGAATCAGGGGACCAGGGAAACTTTCCAATGAGCTGAAGTTTCAAGCCAGCAGCTCTATGGAATGAATATGGGCTGGGTTTCTAAGATTCTAGAGACATGCTATTTGCTGGCCACCAATTCTATAATTAAGAATTATTATTTTTAAATAATATTATTTTTAAACCAACATACAACCTCTAATCTATATTTACAAGAATATTTATATTTGACTTGTTTGTAAACACTGTTGAAATAAAGATGGAGGCTCACATATACAATCTAATCAATGGTAATTAAGGTGGCAAATGATTTGTACTTACCATTTACTGTATACATGAACAGTCCACCTTTCTTTGTTCTGTTACTGCGCCCTTTATGTCCTTCCTTCATTCTTTCCAAAATGGCTGCATGCCACTATATGTCTTGCTAGGACAGGCAACTAGGGGCACCAGCACCTTTAATGGGGCAGGCCATGGCTGGGTGATTTTTAAGCTCCCCCAGTGCTCCAAATGTAAAGGGAGTCGCGAGAACCACAGCTGCAGTGGAGGCAGAGCTTTGGGGCAACAGGAAAGGGAAGATTAAAGGAAGCAAAGTGTATTAGTGACATCTGCGCTCCATCAAGACTTTTATCGCTTCCTTTGTTCCCGTGACAATTCTTTTTCCATTTATTAAGGGTTATTGAGCTGTCTGCCATGCACCTGGCCCCAGACCAAAATATGGATCTAGAGTAGTGAACCAAGAGGTACACAGCTGATCTAAGAATGTGTATTTTCTATGAGATAAAATACATTTGTACAGGTCTGAAATAAAAGGGTAGGGGGATTTCAAATTCCCAAGAACTTTGGCTTCTGACTCTGATCTTTAACACCACCACTGAAACAATGTAATAGCATGTAATTTACAGGGCTGATCACAAATCACAGGCCCAGCACTGGGCTGGCAGAGACAGGCACAAAAGATGATGTTTTCTGCTTTGGGGATTATGGGATCATTGTGTATTAGTTAGGGGAGGAGTCAGAATTTGCTCTGATGTGGATCAGAGTCTTTTCTCCACCACACTCGCTCATAATTCTTTGCATCAGGTTGAGAGGATTTCAGGACATTTCCCTACAAAGCAGCCCAAATGTTTACAATGGTGTAAATTAAAATTTTGCATAACAGTATATCAAATGTGCCTTCATCAAATTCATGCACACACATTCACACACTGGGTACATGAATGCTTGCATATATATGTGATACATGCTGAAAAATACATAGTATCATAGCTTACCTATAAGTTTAGAAGTCTAATACAAATCATCCATGTACAGTCCACTGGGTACATTGAACTATGCATCCAAGAGGATGCAGCCCTGGCCACTGAACCCATGAGCATGGCCTGATGGGAAGCTCTATCTCTACCCATCATTCTGGCAAGGACTACACAAGAGGGGCTCCAGGCTTGCCTATATTTTCTTGTAGTTAAAAACATCTGGAAGTGTGGCTGGAGAGATGGTTCAGCAGTTAAGAGCACTGGCTGCTCTTCCACAGGTCCTGGGTTCAATTCCCAGCAACCACATGGTGGCTCACAACCATCTGTAATGGGATCTAATGCCCTCTTCTGGTGTGTCTGAAAAAACAGCAACAGTGTATTCACATAAAATAAACAAATCTTTAACAAAAAAATCTGTGGGGCTTCAGCCCTGCTTCTCAAGATGGTGGGGTCAGTGTACCAGGGAAGCCACACCACTGCCCTGTGAGGTCAGCAGAACAATAAAGCTTCAAGTCCATCAGTCACTCTAGTGAGGACTCTGCACCTGCGGCTTCTGTCTACCATTACCCCAGGGAACAAGGAGCCCATGCACCTGGGAGTCCCTAGTTCTACCCATTGTCCAAGTGAAGAGTGTGTGTCCATGAAGCTCCAGCTCTGCCCTTCATACCAGTGCAGTCAATGCCATTGGCCTAATCTTGTCAGAGTACCCATAAGGCTCTGGTCCCAGTGTTCACAGGATTGCTAGAAGATTCAAGCCCTTCTTTCACCCCTGAGAGGATTATATGTCCATGTGGGTTCAGTGCCACCCATTGCCCTAAAGAAGACTATGCATCTATCAGAATCTAACACTGGGTGTCACTTGGGTGGGATCAGGGTACCCAGGGGGTGCCCCGCAACCCAAGAAAACCCAAAAGTGGAATACTAGAAATAAATGCAGGAAGTCAAATAAATCTGTGGAGAGGCCTTACTAATAGACAGGAGGATGGTCAGAAAACATTAAGACTAAAGACAAGATGGAAATATTGGAACATTTCAACAATAAGGAAGATAAATTAGTAAGAAACTTGTCAAGATATTTGGGAAACTATGAAAAGATCAAATCTAAGAATCATGAGCATAAAAGGAAGTAAAGTATTTTATTCCAAAGGCAAGGAAATCATTTCAGTGAAATGACTGCAAGAATACCCCCGAACTAGGGAAAGAGAAGCCTGCTGGGATATAGGGGGCATTCAAGACACCAGACAGACAAGATCAGAAAAGGGCTGCCCCTCATTACCTTAGAATTAAGCTATTGATTTTACGTAGGAGAAAATGCAAGCATGAGTGGCTGGCAAACTTACTTGGCACACTCTGCTTCTAACATGGCATACCATGCTCCTGAAATCCGAACACTGAGTTCTGAAGTAGCAAGAGTAGCTGGCCATCGGCCTGCAGAGGAGTCTGCACTCTCCTTTAATGTGCTTTTTCTGCAGAGATGCCCGGGTGGTCTGGGCGCTCCCTATCTAATCTGAGGTATTGTGCTTAGCAAGCATGGTCATAGGCTTTCATTATGTAAGTCATGTGATTCGTCATGTGCAATAAGCATACTATGTTCCTTGAACCCTTCTCTGGAGTGGTTCACGTTTACTGACCCATGGGCATTGCTGTCTTGTCAGGGGACACCCCTTTAATGGGGACACATGTAAAACTACAAAAATCTTGAAAGTGGCAAAAGAAACACCAACTCACATGTAAAGGGAGACCTACCAGAATAACAGTTCATCTGTCAACTGAAACTTTAAGAGTCAAGAGAGCTTGAGATGATGTCTTTCAGGTTTTGAAAGAAAATAGCGAGGATTACCCCAGACCTAACAAAGATGCCTGGTTTTTGAAGAAGAAACTTTCCATATAAAAACAGGATTAAAAAATTCATGACCACTAAGCCTACAGAAGGTCCTTGAAGACTGAAGAGAAAGACAAACACATCCATAGGGCTATAAAGAAGAAAAAACATTCTTGAATAACAGTTAAGTATGAAAGGAATAGGAAGACTGGCAAAGACTACTCCCACTCAAATGACAGGAAACAATATGTAGCCTTCAATACCAACTCTAAACAGTGATAGTGTCAATTCCTCCATCAGAAGACAGAGACTAACAAACTGTTGTAAAGGGTAGCAGACTGGATAAAAAGGTCAGTGTCCCAACAGAGACATAGGTACAACTTAGGCACATAAAGGCACTTGCTGACAGCCTGGCAGTCTTGAGTTCAATCCATGGAACCCACATGGTGGAAGGGAAGAACTTCCTCCACAGATTGTCCTCTTACCCATCCACAGAAGCCTGGCATCCCCACCCAGAAAAATTAACTAGTTAATTAAAAAAAAATCAACCTTAGGATTTGTTGTTGCCAAGAAACGGATCTCATCACAAAGGGCAGATGCATCCTTAAGGTGAAAGAGGATGTAAAAAGCTATCCCAAGCAAATGGACCCAGGAAACAAGCCGGTCTTGCTGTTCTAATATCTGACAAAATAGACTTGAAACAAAAACTAGACAGAAGAGATAAATGAGGCCACTTCATGCAGCTTAAGGGGAACACCCATCAAGAGAACACTATAATTCTGAGCATGTATACTGATCACAGGTGCGCCTGATTACATGGAGCAAATGTTACTAACAACACAGATCAACCTCAACACAGTAAATGTGGTCGCTTTTATGACCTACTTTCATCAATAGACAGGACCTGTCATAAGAAAAACAGAAAGTCAGGCTTGGTGGGTGCTGTAATCCCAGTACTATGGAAGCAAAACCATGCAGATCTCTGTTAGTTCAACACCAGCCTGGTCTTCTTAAAAAGATCCAGGCCAGGGTTGGAGAGATGGCTCAGCAGTTAAGAGTACTAACTGCTCTTCCTGAGGTCCTGAGTTCAATTCCAGCAACCATATGGTGGCTCAAAACCATCTGTAATGGGATCTCTTGCCTTCTTCTGGTGTGTCTGAAGAGAGTGACAGAATATCTCACATATATAAAATAAATTTTAAAAAAGATCCAGACCAGTCAGGGTAACATAGTGAGACCCTATCTTATAAAAACAAACAGCCAAATAAAATAAATTAATAAATTAAAATAAACACAGAAACAGCTAAGTTAAATGACACCATGGTTCAAATGGACTTAACAGACCTCTACAAATATTCCAGTGTGGAGCACACATTATTCTCAGCAGCCCATGGATCATTCTCTAATTAGATCATATCACAAACACAAGAGAATTGAAATAACTTCTTGTATTCTCTCTGTTTGCAATGCCGCAAATTGCCAGATCATCAGCAGGGGCAACTACAAAGCATACACAAAATCTCGGAGATGAAATAACACTGCTGAATGAATACTTGAAGAAATCAAGGAGAAAGTCAATACATTCCTAGAAACTGAAAATAACAACACTGCAAACTAAAAATTACAGATTCTTAAGAAGGAAGCTTAGCACTGTAAGTGCTCATGTTAAGAAATCAGAGAAACTGCAGATAAGTAACTTATTTATGTATCCTAGGGAACTGGGAAAACAAGACAAGCCAGGCCTCAAATCAGTAGAAGGAAAGTAATAATAAGATCAGGACAGACATTAAAAATGTGAAAATGGAAAAAAATCAATAAAACAAAGAGTCAATTTTTTTTGAAAAAATAAATAAGATTGACAAAGCCTTAGTCAAGCTAAACAAAAGGGAGAAAAGCCTTGAGTTGATAAAATTAGAGATGAAAGTTGTGAAAGATGCTGATGAAACTCAGAACTCACTAAGACATACCTTAAAAGCATATATTTTATAATTTGGAAAATCTAAAACAAATGGATGAATTTTTAGATGAAATGATGTCCCTAAACCAAACTAAGACAATTTAAAGTGATGTACACCAAGCAGTGAGACCAATATCAAAAACAATTCTTCCTCCTAAAAGTGAGTCACGGCCTAGATGGCTTCATGACTGGACCCATCAGACCTCCAAAACCCAATAGTAATGTTTCCCAAAGAATTCCATGATGTAGAAAAAGAAGGGACACTACCAAAGTCCTCTGACAAAGCCGGCATTTTTGTTATAGACAGCAAAAACAAAACAAAACAAACAAAAAGCCTGAAGATTAATCTCCCTAATGAACATAGCTGGAAAAAAGTCTACAAAATACTTGCAAAACACTTTCAAGAAGATTGTTCATTATGGTCAAGTACGCTTGATTGTTGATTGTTGACATTTCTTATAAATCAACATTAGCAAATCAACAAATGCAACACATCAGCAAATAGACTCAAAGACAGATAGCACAAGGTCATATTGGTAGATCTGCACTTATCAGAAAAGGTTTTGAACAAGGTCCAATATCCTTCCATGACTATGGAAGGATATGTTACTACTGGGTTAGCCCAAGGATTCTGTATCTTACAACAGAGGTATCTGTTCATCCCTGTTTATTGCTGCTCTGTTCATAATGGCAAGGAAATAAGATTTATCAGCAGATGAATCAATGATTATACACAGTGAAGTTTCACTCAGACTCAAAGAATAATTAAGTTATAAAATGCCCAGGAAAGTGGATAGAACTGTAATTTTTCTATTAAGTGAGTTAACACAGGTTCAGAAAGGCAAACACAGTGTTCTTTCTCATTTACGGATCTTAACTTCATGTGTGTGTGTGTGTGTCTGTCTGTCTGTCCGTCTGTCTCCCTGTCTCTGTGTGTATTTGTATATGTCAGCCTGTGTGTGTGTCTCTGTGTGTATCTGTGTGTGTATCTATGTGTGTGTCTGTGTGCCTGTGTGTGTGTGTCTCCCTGTCTCTCTGTGTGTATGTCAGCCTGTGTATGTGTCTCTGTGTGTTTGTGTGTGTATCTGTGTGTGTGTCTGTGTGTGCCTATGTGTGTGTGTTTGTGTGTGTTTGTGTCTGTATGTGTGTATGTCAGTCTGTGTGTGTGTCTGTGTGTGTATGTGTGTATGTGTCTGTGTGTGTCTGTGTGTATCTGTGTGTGTCTGTGTGTGTCTGTGTGTGTGTGTGTATCTGTGTGTGTCTATCTGTGTATGTGTGTGTGTGTATGTGATATAAAAAACTTAGAAAACAACTGAAGGACTACACCTTTGCTCTCCTGAGTTAGGCAATGGCTTCTTAGGTACAACAACAAAGCACCCACAATGAAAGAGCTCAGAGATCAAGGAGAATTCACCCAAACCAGGAACTGTGAGCCTTGATGGACACCATGGAGAAAATGCAAGCAACCCTGAGAGCTGATAAGACTCTAGCATGAACTGTGGAAGTAACACTCACAGCTCAACTAACGACAGACCAATAAGTGGATAAAGCAATCAAGAAAGAAAGTTCTCCAGAGACACAAAAGCAAGCAGAGGACAGAAAAGCAAAAGCAACACCAAGGCTTTCCTTCCATTCCTTCTATTCTGCCCTCAATGACTTTACTGAGACACATAGCAAACATCATTTCTCCACAATTGTTTCATTCTCCTTAAAACTGGCCTCATCAGATTTTAAAGGTAGTTTTACACGTTTTTATTTCTTGGTTTGTTGGGGGCAGTGTGCCCATGTCATTGTGTGTACATGTGTATATGTGTGTGTATGTGTGTGTGTGTGTGTGTGCATCTCTGTTTGTGTGTGTCTGTGTGTATGCCAGAGGAACGTGTGTGTGTGTGTGTATGTGTGTGTGTGTGTGTGTGTGTGTGTGTGTGTATGTGTGTGTGGTATTTGTATGTAGGTCAGAGGACAACTTGCAGAAGTTGATTATCTTTTTCCATTGTGAGTGTCTTAGAGACTAAATTCGGGTAGTCAGGTTTGACTGAGCAATCATTTTTACCTCCTGACTCACCTGACTGTCCGAGCTTCAAGATATTTCATAGTTTCTTACTTTTTTGTAATTCCATTTTGCATACTCAAGTATATTATATACAGTCATGTTATAGTCTAGGTATCATATTCCCTACATATCAAGCTTCTTGACTCTCCACATCTGTTTATTCTATATGGTGACCTGTTTATTTGTGTGTTAAGTGATTTTACTTTTAAGTTATGGACTGTGGTAGTTATTATTTATTGTCAATTTGGCTGTGTTTAGAATCACCCAGGAGACTCATCTCCGGGTATATCTGTGATAAAGAGGTTGAACTAAGAAAGGGAGACCCATCCTGAATTTGGGTGCCACCAGTCCATAAGCTAGGCTCCTGGACTGAATAAAGCAAAAAAGGAAAAAGCCAGATAAGTGCTAGCATTTCTGTCTGTTTTCTGATGCATGCAGATGTGAACAAGGTCCAGCTACTATGGAGACAAGCCACTTCTGACACCAGGCTACTCTTGACATGATGAACACACAATGAGCCTAAAGAAGACAATCTTCCTTTTTGTGAGTTATGTGGTCACGGAGAAAAGAAAACCTACAGAATGCATGAAAGTACATGCTTACTAAGTTTAGCTAGAAAAAAAAAAATCCAAGTGACTAATGTCCCTCTAGGTTTTGGGTTATTTCTGCTGGTTGAGCAGAAACTACCAACATGGGAACAAAGTAGATGCTTCACATCTCCCAGAGCTGGTGTCAGGTCCAAGGTTAGCAACCACACTTCACATGGGCCCAACAGCAGGGCCCCAGCTGCAGGCCTATATCCCTAGGATGCTGAATCCTCAGAATTCAGACTTCCAGTTTTCTGGTGTTGTTTTTGCATGCATTATGACTGTACTTGTAATGGACCCGGGAGTTCCCAGTGCTTATTTTATAGGTGGCTATCCAGTTTTTTCAGAACCATTTATTGAAAATAACCTGCTCCTTTGTCCTGCCATTCACAACTTGTCAAAGAGCATCTGACTGTATTCACACTGGTCTACTTCTGAGTTCTATTCTGTCCTATAGATCTATTGTCTAGTCTATTGCCCATTCTACAGGAAGTCTTTGTAAGTCCTACAACATCTTCCATCTTTGATATTGTATTGGCTGTTATGAATCTTTTGACTTTTCATATAAACTTTGGAATTAACTCATCTACACGTTCAGCTGACAGACTTTGACTGGGGAGAAATTGAAACTATGGCTCACTGTGAGAAGTGCTAGGGTTTTGGTAATGCTAACGTGGCCTATGCATGAACAGGCACATTTCTCTATTCTGTGTTATTTATATTTTTCACCAGTTTTGTGATTTCACATTTCACTAGATCTATACCTAAGTTTCATAACTACACATAAATTTCTCATTATGTGTGTTTCTTGACATAAATAGTACTATTTTGATTTCAAATCGTTTATTTATTGCTGAGAATTAAATGTAATCAATTCCTGTGTATTTATCACATATCCTACAACTTGGTTACAGTTATCCAAGGAGGTCCATTTTGTTTTGCTTTTATTTGTTTTTAAGCTGATTCATTTGGATTTGCTACATAGACTATGATATTTATTATCTGGCTCTTTTTTCATCTTTTATCTTTTGTTGTTGTTGTTGTTGTTGTTGTTTGGTTAGGTTTGTTTTGGTTTTTTTGTGTGTTTGGAGACAAGGTCTCTCTATATAGCCCGGGTTGGCACAGATATCTAGACCAGACTGGCCTCAAACTCACAGAGATCTACCTGCTTCTGTCTCCCAAGTGCTTGAATTAAAGGCATGCCCTCTATGCCCTTTTCCATTTCCTTTCATAGAGCTGAATTTTCCACAGAATGTTTTGTTTTCTTCCTCTTTAAAAATCTTATTAAAAGTTTCTTGTGATACAGATCAACTGACAGCAAATTCCTTTCCTTCTTTCTGTTGTCTAAGAAAGCCTTGTATATTCGATATCTACTTTGTTTATTTGTTTTGCGTGTATCCTGTCTGATGTTCTCTGAGTGGTTTACATACAGCATCAATTTGCATAAATTTCCTGTCCTTAACTGCTTACAATGTTGCTTCTGTTGCTTTTTAAACGTTCTCCCTGTGGTCATGTCACTGCATGAAAGTCACTCCTTTCTTTCTCTTGTCACTTGGAAGCTGTTCTGCGGAGTAGGAGCTCTTTTGTTCTGTTTCGTGTGTTGGTTTGTGCAGTTTCTGGTGCCAGGTCTAAAACTTACTCATTCTCTCCTTCCTCAGCAGTACCCAGTCCGCTAATGAACCTGCCAAAACCATTCTTAATGTCCGTTATAGCATTTTGATTACACACTCTGCTTTTACTCTTAGAATTTGCACATCTCCACATCTACTATCTACCTGCTCGTACATTCTGTTGTTTTCTAGGAAAGTGCTGATCAAGTAGCTTCTGTTTTGTTTAAAAATTCCTCATCTGGAATGTTGCCATTCTTGTCATGTCTCGTTCTGTGTCTAAGGAGCATTCAGTGTCTTCTAACTGTACTGGCAAGGTCTTGTTGAAAGGTTGGCACTGTGAACTTGGGAGTAAGAACTACAAGAGGCAGGTCAAGATAAGCAGCTGAAAGACTTGAAATGGAAGCGCTTCACAGTCACTACCTCTTGGGAGCCTGTGCTCACAGACTGTGAACTTCTCAGAACTGTAGACCCCGGCCATTCGCTGGTGGAACAACATGTCTAGAGGGAGCTGCAGATGAACAGAGAGAGCTCCAGACTTAAGACGGTTCAATTTAGCCTTTTTCAACTTTCCGACGGTGGTGGAACTCTTCATCCATGCTTGACCCTTTCCCAGGTCAGTCGCACACACTTGCAGTGCTATAGTGACAACAGGCTACAGCTTTCATCCATCCATGCAGATCATGAGGCCACAGCCACCCAAAAGGACTGCAGGACCCATGGTTTTGGGTTATTGTATTTTGTTGCCCGTGTCCATTGAAAAAATAAAATGCACGAATTGGTCAACATTTAGTTAGAGTAGTGTCATGTAAGATGACTTCCCAGCCGCAGACTAATGAGACTAGATCGAGAATGTTGAAGGTAGCCTGGGCTGAGCACTAAAATCTGTTAGGTTGTATTAAATGCATCTTCAACTAACACTATATCTGACCTACCATGCTCCTTTTGGATGGGGGGGGTGGCATGCAACCGCACCTTATGTAAAGTAGAAGCACCAGCAGGCTATGATCAAACTCCAGTAGGTTTGGTGCTGGGAAAGTAGTTGATCTCTTTCCTGGGCAAATCTTGTTAAGATCACAGTACTTGGGTAGGGTTTACAATGTTTCCCTGCCCTCCTTCTTACTGTTATAAATGCCAGGGAGATCCCCCCAATGGTTTCTTGAGAACCTAGATGAACAACTGTCCAGCTTGATTGGGTTCCCAGTGCTCTGACTTCTACACTCCCTGGACTAGCCTCCAGCCACATGCCAATTACAGTTCCATTTCCTCCTGGGGCCCTGTTTCTATAGAGGTCCCCCCTCCTTCCGAAGTTGTGTTCCAGACAGGAAGAGATGCTTCTCTTTGTTTGCCTCCAATATGGAGTACTGTGGCTTGCTCTGTGACCTCACTGATGATTTTGAGAAAAGCTTTCTCCCTATACGGATGGTATGGTGACTTCTAAACTCCCCAAGTTCTAGACAAGAAAATGGAAATCTGTGAGACCTTTTCTGCTTTTATAATTTTGGGGGTTTCAGGTATAAGCCTGTGTGTGTGTGAGAAAGAGGGGGTGAGAAGGAGGAAGAAAGGGAGGGAGAGAGGAGGAAGAAGAAGAGGAGGAGGAGGAGGTGGGGGAAAGAGCAGAAGCATGTGCAACGTGCTCGTGGAGGTCAGTAAATAACCTCAGGAGTTAGCCCTTGGCTTCCATATTTCTGAGTCAGGGGCTCTTTGTGGCCAGCTGCATACTCTAGGCTAGTCGATACACATGATTCTGGGACTCCTGTCTCTAAATCCCATCTTGCCATAAGAAGGTGGGGAGTGCATGAAAGTGTTTTCAGAAGATGTGTGTATATTCCAGGTCCTCACACCTACCCATGGGTGACAGATCTTTACCCACTGAGCCATCTCTCCAGTCATCTCACATCACTGCTTCACTTTTATGAATAGCTGGCTCTTAGATACTTTGGGTAAAAGTTCTTGGTATTAGGTTATGGTTATGAACATTTCTATCCACCAGGGACTGTTTTTAAATATAATCTCTCTAAAACCTCACAGAGCTGGGGAGTGGTGGTGCATGCCTTTAATTCCAGCACTTGGGAGGCAGAGGCAGGCAGATTTCTGAGTTCGAGGCCAGCCTGGTCTACAGAGTGAATTCCAGGACATCCAGGGCTACACAGAGAAACCCTGTCTCGAAAAAATCAAAAAACAAACAAACAAACAAAAGAGCCCTCAGGGAAGCAGACCCTTTCCCCTCCCATTGTATAATAAGGAAACTGAATCTCCAGGAGTTAAATAGTCACTCCAGAGGAACAGCTGCGAGCTCAAGTTCACTGTTTTACCTGACCCTTGAGTGTGTGCTCTAGGCCACCATGGTCTTTTATTACACAACCCCTAAAAATCCTGAGAAGATTCTAATCTGACTTAATCTTGAAGAAATTCAGGTCATCTACCAGGTTACTCTAACTATACATATCTCAGTTTACCATTCCACCACCCAAAATCTCAGGGTCTGCATTGCCCACAAGCCTTCGCATTTGATGTTCACATACAAACACACAGAAACGCTATCACAGACACTCCCGAAGGCCTTCTTCATTCTATCAGAGGTACTGCACACTGGCTCAAATGGAGAGAGTATTGGCGAAAGACTCCTGTGCTCTTATGAATAGAAACAGATTTACTACTTTCTATGACAAATTAGAGCTGAGTCTTACATAAATATAACTTTAAGGGTAATAATGTCTTAAGCCAATCTACGTTGTTCTGATTCTGTGTTATACACATTGAGGTTCGCCATCAGTAGCGGACAAGCCAAGAGTAATCACTGCCAGGAGGGTTCTACCAGCTGTCTGCATGAATGCCTGCTCTGTTCCACACTCTCCCTGTTCGGCCAGCATTCAGACTGACTGGACAGTTTGTTCTTTCTTTATTGCAACATGCATTATCTACCATGCTAAACAATTTCCTTTTGCTGGAGATTGATATAAAATTGAAACATACAGAAAATATCTATATTTCATTGGAGTTTAAATTTGAGAGTGCCAAAGTCTTTATATTTCTGTCCTTTCCCCAAAATACATATGTTGGTACCTACTCCCCAATGTGGAGACTTGGAAAGTAACTGAATCATGAAGGTGATGCTCTTACAAATGAGAGTAAAATTATAAAGCAAGGGTTCTCAACCTGTTGGTCACGACCTTTTGGAGGGTTTGAAGGACCCTTTCACAGGGGTCGTATATCAGTTATCCTACAATTACAATTCATAAAAGTAGCAAAATTATAGTTACAAAGTAGTGATGAAAATAATTTTATGCTTGGGGGCTACCACAATGTGAGGAACTATATTAAAGTGTCACAGAGCCAGGCAGTGGTGGCACATACCTTTAATTCCAGCACTTGGGAGGCAGAGGCAGGCAGATTTCTGAGTTCGAGGCCAGCCTGGTCTACAGAGTGAGTTCCAGGACAGGGACAGCCAGGGCTATACAGAGAAACCCTGTCTTGAAAAACCAAAATAATAATAATAATAATAATAATAATAATAATAATAATAATAATAACAGAATTAGGAAGGTTGAGAACCACTGCTATAAACGATTTCTAGCCTCTTCCGCCAAGGAGGACCCTGCACAAAGGCAATAGGACGCTGGCTCCCAACACAGAACTCCCCCCAGACAGCAGTGTCTGGTGCTGTGAGCAGTAAGCTTTTGTAGAATGAAAATTACCCACTTGAGTAGTTTGTCATAGCAGCTGGGAACACTGAGACAGCTGATTTGGGATATAAATGCAACAGATAGAGATGCTGAGATATCCAGATGGGCCCTAGTCAGTGTGTTTCCCTTTAGCATCCAGTGATCAGCTCAAAGCCATGGCTCATCATTGGGAACATTATATCACCAGGAATGTTGGATGCTCTACCCTAGCCTCAAATGCTTTAGAAAGGACTCACTTTTCAGGGTGTGTGTGGGTGTGTGTGTGTGTGTGTGTGTGTCTGTGTGTGTGTGCATACACATCCCAGAGCCCAAATCAAGATCCACTTTGGACTTTGTCATGATGTCTAACTTTTTATTGTCTTAAAGAACGAGTGCTAAGTACTTTTTGGTTTAGTAAATTGAGGATGATAAATACCTAGTTTGTTATATGACAGATTTCCTTGGTATATCTTTGACATAGCTAAGATTTCTTTTATTTATTCACTGGACATAGACATGTGCTTTTGGTTTACACCAACATCAAGTACCCAGGATGGCAGCAATGTGTCCTAAGGATCACCAAAGGAGAATGCACCCAGAGAGGAGGCTAGGCTAAGAGCAGACAAGTACCATATTCTCTCGGCAGAGCCCAAAGCGAGGATGAGTGAAATCCTGGCCTGATGTAGTGAGGTTCCTTCTGCCCTAGACTGTAGGGTCTCCTCATATTCTACAGGCTAGTAGATTTTACACAGGCATTAAACCCTGTGTACTAGAAGCAGAAAAGTGAGCTTTCCATGGGAATACACTAAAACACAAGCTGGTAAGGATGTGTTTGCTCAGAAGCTTCCGGTACTAGAGTGCACACTGTACACTGAGAATTCCCGGGGCCATTCCAGCATAGACATCATACAAGTTTATGTTCCTCATGTTAGAAAGAAACAGTAAAGGCTTGTAGATCTACTGAAGCAGTATGGTGACAACTTACGAGAGGTGAAAATTGAATAAATGCGTTGAAGATGGGACTTTCTTGTCTAAACCATACGAGGTGCCTTACAGAGCAGTGGGTGTTGGGCTTTTGTGCATTTCAGATGCTACTCTTGCCTCAGTGGGCATAATCCTTCATCACTTCTGCACTCATCTTCCAGGGTTGCCCCACCCATGGACCATCCCTAGGGCCAGAGATGGGTGAAAAGAGCAGTACTAGGAAAGGAGCAATACACAGGGGAGTTTTTGCCAGATCACCTGCTCTGAGTATCCTCCCTGATAATGGGGACTAAGGGACAGCTCACTGAGACACTTCCACTTGGGCTTCCTATAGTCAACTAGCTGGAACATGTCAACCCTAAATATAGCGCCTATTCACAATTCCTTGCTCTGTTCAGTCATTGATCGCTCCAACACAACAGCCCAACAGGGGTGGGCTTGTGGCAGATCTGAGCAGGATAATCCCCGATCAAAGCCAATGAGAGCAATTCCTAAGCAGATGCACTCTTGGATTAACTATGATGAGGCTGACATTCACATCCTAGAGTAAACAACAGGGGCAATTGATTGTTATGTAAGGCTAGACATCTTCTTGGCTTTATTTCCTCTAACTAGATAAGTATAAGAGCTTTACTCAGGGAATTTAATTTTAAGAAACTATTAAAAAGACAAGTCAGAGAAGTAAAATAAGGAAGGCTATTTCTATTTTATAAATAGAATAGGTGATGTCTTTTGAAAGGAGGAAGTAAAATAGGAAATCAAAGGAATTCCCCTCTTCTCCCAGTACCCCAGGAGTTTGGGGTGGATCCCTGCCCTCCACGGCCCCCTGCTTACCTTGTAGTAATTCATGATCTCAGTTAGCCAGGGTTTCACTGACTTCACTGTGTCCTCTTGCAGGTACTTCTCAACCTCAGTGCCATCACTGAAGTTCTGGTTTCCCACATGGATGGCTTGTCTCACTTGTGGGAGCGACAAGAATTTTGTAAAGTAACTTTGGTCTTCGGGTTCCTAGCAGAAGGCACATCACAGGGTGTCATTGAGAAAGATGCCAGGCACGACCCACTGGGAAAGCTGAGGCTCCCTCACAACGCAGTAAACAGGGCAAGACTAAACCGTTAACTTTTCCTCATGCTTGACATGTTAATGGAATGTCCCAGGTCAGGTAAGAGGGACCCTCTCATAGGCCAAACACACAGAATCACCTTCATTTGCAGTCAGTTTCCAATTTGCCAAAGAATGGATTTTTTTTCTCAGACACTAATCTTTTGCAGTCCTGCCTTCTAATTAGCCAGCTCATTGGAGAGAGTGTTGGAGAAAGGAGGTAAGATCATGTAAGGTAATCGCTCCATGACCTTGGCTCTAAAGAAGAAGGTTAAATGGCTTTTAAGGGACCAGGAGTGGCATCGTGGTTTAAAGCCATTGTCTCTACTTGCCGTTTTCTGCTGTTTACTAATATCTCTCTGTCTCACCCCACACCCAATCAACTGTTTATAATTTAGGGGGGAAATCACATGTCTAAAACTGATACTTAAGACATTTTTAAAAAGTTACCCACAACCCTTATTATAAAGCAAAAACAAAAACAAACAAACAAAAATACTCCTTAAAAGTGTCTGTAATAATCATGAAACTTCAAAAAAAAAAAAAAGGAATAAGTATTTATCTCTTAAAAATCCTCCCTGTTAGAAAAATACTGTTTAGGATTTTTATTCAACATTCTGTGCTTCATCAACATTTTTTTTTTTTGGCTGTGAATACATTACTTTCTACAGAAAAACATTGTAATCACAAATTCTGTTTCTCCATTTCCTGCCATGTTCTGCTATTGGTAGAATATAAATCCAAAACCACAGGGCTGGGAATCCCACCAAAACTGACTTCATATTTTACTTACAAATAGCTCATAAATAAATCAATTTAAAAACTGAATGTATTGTGCTGTTCAGTAGACAAAGAGTCCGCACATCCAAACTGCCAAGCTGGCTCCCTCTGTCTCTTATTCACTTAATTCTACACAAAAGATGTCAACTCTGGCCTACTTTTACGAAAGGAACTACTTGAATACTTAAAAAAGTATTCCAGAGGGCTTGAAGTGAGGGCTGCCCTGAAGGCTCCAAACACCTCAAGTTAGAAGTAAGACAAGGCAAATATTTTCAGGAAGGCTAGGTAGTGCTGATTACCTAAGCCATCTTAAGTGCAGAACAAAGAATGTGGATGTTTTCAAGAGACTCATAGATTGAAGCCTAGACCCAGAACCCAGGGCTGGATCCTTCACAGAACTCCTTACCAGACAAGTTCTAGTAGGGATACTGGGTTAATCAGACACCATTCTGAGCTGTCTAGAATATCACATAATATGGATGTCGACATAACAAGTCCAGTAAGAAACAACCCCTAAAAGTCAGGAGATGAAATTATCCAACAAATGTCGGGCATGGTCATCTAGTTTAAAATGAGCTATATTTTTTCAATCAGGGGCAGTTTGGTTTTGCTAAAGTTTTAAGCACACATTACTACATTCTTTAAATTGTGGCCATTACCGTGCACTGTAAAATGTTATAATAATTGGTACATCCTGTCGCATTCTGGAAGAAAGATGAACCAGTTGTTAAATCTCCATCCAGCAGCTTATTCAGGATCTAGGTCAGAGAGGGAGAAAGAGAAAGAGAATGTCAGGGAGTGGTAACATGCACAACCATCGTTATATCATACAGTCAGGATATTTTTCATTCTTTTTAATGATGTATGTATCTATACGTGTGTTCTTACGTGTGCACATATGCATTCACATGTATGATAGACATATGCATGTGTGTGTGCATATATGTGTACGTGCACACATATGGAGACCAGTGACAATCTATCATTCCTCAAGCACTGTCCATTGCTTTATTTGAAACAGGTTCTCTCACCCACCCAGTACTCGCCAGGCAGGATAGATGGGGCACCTCAGCACAAGTCCACACCACCATGCCCAAGCTCTTGCTTTCACTATTGTGAGGATTATGAGGCTCTAATTCAGGTCTTTGAGATTGCACAACAAACACTCCACCAACCGAGCTGCCTCTCCAGCCCTTATATTTTAAAATCTTTCTCATTTTACTTTCTGAACATTTGTAGCAGGCAAATGCCATCCCACATAGAATATATCCCATATATTCTAGGGAAACAAATAAGCATGGTGAAGCAGATTATGTCAGGTGTTAGAGTGGTATGTGCATTAGGGAACAGTAAAGAGAACAGGAATGGGAGGTGTTACAGGTGTGCATGCCTACGTGTAGGGGACACTGAAAAAAGAAGTTTCACTTAGAAGATGACATTCAAATTATGACCCATTGGCTGGAAGAAAGTCAAGAATGTAGTCAATCAGAGAGAGAATATTGCGGGCAGAAGATAATAAAACCAGATGCTTCAACTTCTGAGTTTGCCTGTTGAGCGAGGTTCCTTTCACATGGGCCCTGGTCACACTCACCCACAGTGTGAGCAGAGAGGGTGTGGGTTGTGGGCTGAGAGTCAAGGAGCTGGTGGAGTTCAAGGTCTTGGAGCCGTTGGAGGGTATCCATGGGCTCCAGGTTCACTTACCAGCAGGGAGGAGTGGTCACCATGGCTGCTTGTTTTTCTCCAGCTGTATGCTACCAGCACGAAGGTGACAAAGCAGCAGCAGCAACCATGGCTGAGCTTATCCAGAGATGCTGAAGGAGTTATCTGTGAGCTGAGCAGCTTGGATGTGTGACCCTGGGTTTAGGTTGGATAATCAGAGAAATGAAGTCATGGGGCTTAGGGTTCATGAAGAGATGGTGGCTCAATGGTCTGAAAAGTACCAGAGCTGCACAATTAATTGCACAGTTGGTTCATTAACACAAGTGGGCTGACAGGAGAGGATGGGGTGACTGAATAAAGGTGTTCCAGCTTCAGATTGCCGGCGATGGTTCTGGAAAGATTCTGTCTGGTTGTTTATTCATTTGGTTTGTTTTGTTGTTTGTTTGTTTGTTTTTAGTTTAGTTTTGATGAAAACAAAATGGCAGGAAAATGCAGAGGCTAAAGGACAGAGGAGTTGAGTATTAAAACATCAGCCACAAAGTCACCAGGAATTTTGATGGGAGTGATGGAGCATGTGGAGAGAGACCCATAGTATAGACAACTGCCCTAAACAGTGATTGGTGATGCTCTCTGAGGCTATGAAATGCAAAGCTCAAGGCTTTAGGAGGAAGAAGAAAAGTGCCCTGGAAGCAGGCCTGGGTTAAGGCTGGAAGATGAAGAAAGAAGGGGGTGGTGGATGGGGGAGGGTGTTTTTTTTCTTTCTGATGCTGCTGATGTATTTGAAGAGGACCCTCTGAAAGGATTGCACAACATGAATTCAACACATTCTAAAAAAAAAAATCCATCAAGAATGGGTTTAGTTTATTAGAAGATAAAGTGCCATCATCCTAACGTTTGATGAGGAAACAGATTCTCAGAAGTGCAGTAACTTGGCCAGGGTGTGCATTGATAATGGCTCTAGCTCCTCCATGACCTCAGCCTTTACTCTCAACCATGCACCTGCTGCTGAACTAGCAGCTGGACTGCAGTGCCTCCCTGACCTCAGTACCTCTGGTTGTGCAATGTCCTTGTGAAGAGACTTGAGGATTGCGAAGGATAAGGAACCATCCGAAGTCGGCTAGGTATGCTGTGAATTCTGCTCTGGGCGTCATCTGGAGAAATGTCCCCACTTCATCTTCACACTACAGAGATACCTACTTGTTTAATAAACCTATGCGTTCATTGCCCTGATCAGGTGCCTTTCTTTAATTTGTCCGCTCTAGGCTAGAAGTTGTCCTGAATGCACACATCTCTGGTGGAGTCAGTTTGCTGGGGTGAGGGGATTACTTGCCACACAAGCGTGAGAACCCACATTCAATCCTCAGGACTTGTGCAAAAACCTCTTGGGTTGGGCTGCTCACCAGTAATCTCAGAGCTTTGGAGATAGATCACTGGGTTTTCTGATTAGCTTCTGTAGCACTTCTCTAGGAGGGTCCCAGGCAAGTGAGAGACTCTGCTTCACAAAGCAAAATGGTGGGAACATCTGTGAGGAGGCCTGACATCAACCTCTGGCCTCCAAATACACAGGCTTAAACACACATTTTTGATAGTGTGTGTGCACAGGCACACATGTACACACATCACACACACACACACACACACACACACTAATTTTTAATTTAAAAAACCAGTAGATTGTTTTCAATGAGAAACAAAACATTTGCTGTCTGACAAATAATGGGGCTAGATTATTCCAGACTTTTGAAATCTACTTCATAATCAAAACATGTTTCACAGAGAATTTTCTGTGATTTAGATAGAGCATTGTTAGGAAGAAAATAGAAGGAACAAGAGACCAGCCACTTCACTCTGGGAGAATTATAGGAATGCCTCCGGATTGTTATAGAATCCCCAAGAACTACTGCATGAGAGGAAAACACTGGGCATGTAGTCAGGAGGACCCATTCCACAATCTCCATGCCACCTTTTATAGCTCATGACTCTCCTCTGGGCCCAGCATCCCCATCAGTGCATGCATATGGATGGCTTTGCCTGTTTCCAGTGTTACCAACAGATGCTACTACTCTTTTACTGACTGACTCATTTTTAAAAATCAGAACACTGAGTCTCAGAGAGCTGCTCAGCCGTTAATATGGCTTGCCTTTCTTGCAGAGGACCCAGGTTTGGTTGCTAGCACGTACATGATAGCTAACAACCAAGTGTAAATCCAGTTCCAGGAGATCTGATATCTTGTTCTGGCCTCTAGGGGCCCTAGATATGCATGTTATACACATATGTACATGAAAGCAGACACTCATACACATAAAATAAATAATTTTGTTAAATAAAAGAATTAGAACATCAAACAGGCTGAGTCTATTGGACTTGAGATTTTGACATTTGTGTCCTCTTGAATTTCAGGATGTCTTAGCATCCTTAGCTAACCTACTAAGCACTGCTTTGTCAATTTCCTTTGAAAACTCAGAAACTTTAATCCATCACTCAAGATCTTGGATCAGTGATTGGAGAGACATCCCATTCCTTCAAGGATTGGTAGGTGAGGTGTTTTAATTTTAATTTTCTACTGAATTTGGTTTGGGAGAGACTCCTGGGCCATACTCAGTGTCTCTAACTATACAAAATACTCATACTTTTCAATAGTTTTCCCTTCCCAGCTATGAGTACCACAGCTGTCATATCACGTGCCTCAGACATAATTTTGCTTCCTTCCTTCTTCAGGCCTCTCTGCTGGTCTTGTTTCAGACACTGCTTAACAATCTCTGTGTGCTTCTTCAAAACCATAGTGAATGTTTCTCTCTTGCAAATTAGTCTCACATCACATAAAATTTCTCAACTCTCAAGGGCTCCTCTTTCCTGCATCTCTACCACAGCAAGTAGCCTAAAGCCTAAAACTTATCCAAAAGATGCTCTTATTGCCAGGGAAAGCTTGGTCTTACATGCTCCTGAGACAACCCTGCTTCCTTCTTGTTTATAGCTGCACAAGGCATCCTGACTCCACATTTTGCAGCCACATCTGGTGCCCTGACCCAGAAAGTCTGTTGGACTTGAGATTTTGACATTTGTGTCCTCTTGAATTTCAGGATGTCTTAGCATCCTTAGCTAACCTACTAAGCATCCTGCCTAGGGATGGGACTTCCCTTTCTCAACTCATCTGCACAGTTTGCTGCTATCAGACTTCAATGCAAACCATGCCACCTCAACAGGGGATCTCAGTAGTGTCGTGGTACTCTGCTTGTAAAATGAGCTTCACTTCAAATTACTTCTTTTCTCCCAAGTCTATATGTCTCCTGTTTTGATCATAGTTGGCGTATCTGATGCTTCTGAAAGACTATTAACATCAGGCCTTGGTCCAAACAGTCACAATGGCTTTAGGCATATAAAGCACTTGAAAGAGCAAGCAGATTGAGGTCTTCAGAGTTCATCCCTCGATTAGTTTACCTGTGTGTCAGACAAGATGGTTCTACAGTTGCATAGCAAAAGTACTGAAGGAGGGGGGTTTGCTTTGCCTTTGCGTTGGCTAAAACATACAAGTTCCTATATCTCAGTACTTAGTGTAACGTTATACCATAAGTAAACCAAATCCAAAGGGTAAAAGTCGGTAAAGGCTCAAATCATATCACTCTCATGTTCAAGTGCTAGGTTAACTGCATAATAATATTCATGCACACTGCTTCTTAGAAGATGTCTCCCAGTATACTACATTCTGTAGACTTTGATCCTGACACTTGTAGGCATGTGACTTTGGTTACACACCAGGTCACCTCTACGGCTGAAGTACTGTTTGTGGACATAACCCTTCTAAATGTGTCCAAGCATCTGTTGAAACTCAGGCGTCCACTTCCCAGGTTACCTTGCTTTTAATTTCCATATGTTACAGAATGCCTTCAGGCCCCAGACAGCCTTTAAAGAAATCGGAACATCTAATGAGAGCCACAGTTAGAACAAGTGTGCCAGAATGATCTCGGGTTAAAAACCCAGCCAAGGTGAACTCAGAGAAATGCAGGTGGTACTTCCCTACGTGTTCATTCATTTCGCCTCCTAACACTGCCCCCTCCCTTCTCCTCAGATGGTTTCGATTGCTCAAGGGCATCCTGGGGGCCCCAGCACTCACTTGGAAGGCCTTCATCCACTCCTGCTCTTTGATGTATTTTATGCACCTGCTACACTGCTTCTGGAATTGCTTTCTCTGCTGTTCATCCAACAAGCCAATGTCATACAGGAATGCTGCATACCCTCCTATAATCTGTTGACAGAAGTGATACATGTGAGCACCACAGAGAGAAGGCTGGGTACCCTTTGCTTCAAGAAGAAACATTTGATCTATTAATTTTTGCTGGACAATTATACGCACAGACGTATACAACAGAGAAGTCACACATATGCATAATCCAACGTCAGCAAACACAGAGAGACAGTAGGTTGACACACTGAAAGATTTAGCTAAGAATTCAATTTGTGTGAAGTCAACCTTACTTTTTAACAAATCAGGCCTTTGGGGTAAAAGGGGTGTTCATTCAATTCAAAGGAATGGATCTCTGTGAGGGACAGATTAAGAAAGAAAAAGCAAGACACCAACCGATTCGGGATCAGTGTAGGCATCTCCAATGGCAATTCCTTTCAGGTGGATCTTGAACTCCCGCACAGGGTTGAGGGAGTGGATGTAGTGTGCTAGGGCTGGAACATATTTCCCTGCATAAGACTGAGGAGGACAGACATTGAGATGGCAGTCCAAATCGATCCCCGAACAACTGCTTGGGCTGAATCTAATTAACAGGTACTGCCCACTCCCTCAGCTCACCTTAAAGGTCCTACAGTCACACACACACACACACACACACACACACACACACACACACACAAAACCTCTCCAGCCTCTTAATCTGTTCTCACACCATATGGCCCAAGTGATATGAAAAACACTCAAATACCATGTTATATTTGAACATTCTAATGTCCTTCCAAACCAAAATGACCTGGACCACACCAGCCAGGTGTCTCTTCCCAGGCACTTCTATTCCAAGTTCTGTGGGTCCCTCCTCCCCATTGGCCATCACACACTGGTGGTCTCAGGATGTGGAGGAGCTGGGTAGCAGGGTCTCAGGTGGCAGTGAGTATGGCGGGCATGAACCACCTGGGAGTAAGTTTCAGAGGACAGCTCCTTTATTGAAATAGCGGGGGGGGGGGGGGGGGGAGCTAGACTATATTGCTCGAGTTAGTGGGGAGGAGAGAAAAAAGGGACAAGGTGGGAGGTGCTCCAGCTGGGGCACACACATCAGCTAGATTAGCAGACTTTCAGTTACAGGATTTCCCAAGAAGCCAGTTCTCTGGCAGAAAACAGAAGCCTATGGCCTTTGTCTCTATGGAGTTGAGTAGGCCTAAGCATGATTTGGGTAGGGAGTGGCCCCATTCCTACCATGTTCTCTGAGAGATGTCTAGGGTATGGGCAACATACTCTACCAACCCTTATCTGGCTTGGGAACCCACAAAGTTCTAATAAAGGAAAGAAAAAAATCTCAAATCTAAACCTAATACTTAAAAATCTGCACAATGATGCAAAATTTGAAATCAGCATATACTAAAGGAATAGAAGAAGGTGCAAACAAAATAATATTTATTGGTCACAATTGTTCATTGAACTTACCTGTGTTTTCCAGCCTTTTCTAGCACAGGTTCCTTTTCCAAGGCAAATTATTTTGTGGACCAATTTCCCCTAACAAACATAATAATTCCACTTTCCAATGTTCAACATTCTTAGTCATCAGGGAAATGCAAATCAAAATGACCCTGAGATTCCACCTCACACTAGTCAGAATGGCTAAGATCAAAAACTCAGGTTACAGCAGATGCTGGCAAGGATGTGGAGAAAGAGGAATATTCATCCATTGTTGGTGAGATTGCAAACTGGTACAACCACTCTGCAAATCAGTCTGGCGGTTCCTCAGAAAATTGGTACTACCTGAGGACCCAGTTATACCACTCCTGGGCATATAGCTAAAAGATGCTTCAACATATAACAAGGACACATGCCCCACTATGTTCATATCAGCCTTATTTATAATAGCTAGAAGCAGGAAACAACCCAGATGTCCTTCAGCAGAGGAATAAATACAGAAAATGTAGTACATTTACACAATGGAGTACTACTCAGCTGTTAAAAACAATGATTTCATGAAATTCAAGGACAAATAGATGGAACTAGAGAATATGATCCTGAGTGAGGTAAACCAATCACAAAAGAACACACATGGTATGTACTCACTGATAAATGGATATTAGCCCCAAAACTCAGAATACCCAAGATACAATTCACAGACCACATGAAACTCAAGAAGAAGGAAAACCAAAATGTGGATGCTTCAGTCCTACTCAGAAGAGGGAAGAAAATAATCATGGGAGGTAAAGGGAAGAAGGGATCTGGGAGGGAGAGAGGAGATGGAAGGGAAAGGGGAGTAAGACCAGATATGAGAGGAGACTGGGGAGATGTACAGAGGGTCAGGAAGAGGTTCCCAGGACCCAACAGGGATGACATTAGCTGAAATACCTAACATGTAAAGACCATATCCAGTGGATAGGCATGGCCCCAGTTGAAGGATTGGGCCACCCACTCATCTCAAAAATATTAATCCAGAATTGCTCCTGTCAAAAGGAAATGCAGAGACAAAGTGTGGAGCAGAGACTGAAGGAAAGACCATCCAGAGACTGCCCCACCTAGGGATCTGTCCCATCTGCAAAAACAAACCCAGACACTATTGCTGATGCCAAGAAGTGTCATCACTCAGGAGCTTGGTGTAGCTTTCTCATGAGAGGCTCTGCCAGAACCAGACCAATACTGATGTGGATGCACGCAGCCAACCATTGGATTGAGCTCGGGGACCCCAATGGAGAAGTTAGGGGAAGGACTGAAGGAGCTAAAGGAGTTTGCAACTCCATAGGAAGGACAGCAATATCTACCAACCAGACCCACCCCAGAACTCCCAGGGTGGCGCATGCCTTTAATCTCAGCACTTGGGAGGCAGAGGCAAGTAGATTTCTGAGTTCGAGGCCAGCCTGGTCTACAGAGTGAGTTCCAGGACAGTCAGGGCTGCACAGAGAAACCCTGTCTTGAAAACCCAAAAACAAAAAAACAAACAAACAAACAAAAAACCACTACACATGGAGCAACCTATGGCTCCACCTGCATATGTAGCAGAGGATTGCCTTATCTGTTATCAATGGGAGAGGAGCCCCTTGGTCCTATGGAGGCTCGATGACCTGGGATAGGGGAATGCTAGGACGATGAAGTGGGAGTGGGTGAGTGGGTGGGGGAGCACCCTCATAGAAGCATGGGGAGGGGGAAAGGATAGGGAGTTTGTGGAGGAGAAACTGGGAAGGGGATGACATCTGAAATGTAAATAAATAAAATAACCAATAAAAAAATCTTTCTGTGACTGCACTGGATGAAAGCAGAGGCTTTATTTGAGACAGAACAGCTAATGTGATCCACTCTCTTCACCAACCTCACCCCCTGCTACCTTCTTCCTCATTCCTCTCAGGCCCCACAGGGTACCAGAATGTTCCCTGCATGCACCAGGGCTTTTGCGCTCCTTTCTCTTTCCTTCTGAAGTGCTTTCTGAATGGTTCATTGCCTCATGTCCTTAAGTGAGGCCACCTGAGCAGTGTCTTTTCTGGCCACTTACCAAAAATTTTTAATGTTCCTATTTTCTTGCTTTACAGCCTTTAATTTCCCTCTTAATCCTTAATCCTCCTCAAAAACCTCTTACCTACTCACCATTTTACGTTATTGTGATTGCTCCCATCTTAGAAGACACCTGAACAAGGTGTGAGCACCTACTTTGCTTATTTTTTGTTCCTTGTGCCTGACGCTGTTAACATTCAATACATAGCTGTGAAATGAACCAGTCCATGTGCATTTGGTAAAGGGCAATGCACAAGCATTCACAATAGACTAGAGGCTTTATACAGGCATCTGTGAGCCCACTCCTGTGACATTCCCAAGGCTCTTCATAGACTTGGAACATTTACCTGCTGTAAATTGATCTATACCATAGTCACCCTCAGAGCTTGGAGATACCACTGCTCTTGCTTCAAGCTAGGACACAGGACTTGGAGAGGTTAAGTGGCAAGGGTTAGAATCCCACATGGTCTGACTTTCTCCAAAGATCTAAAGTCCTTTCAAGCTGATAAAAGCAGGTAATTCACATAACTTACTTGAGGTCTTGTTTGCACAGTGCTCTTGTGCAACAGCAGTTACTTAGGTAAAGCAGTGAATCAAAACACTTTCAGCAGTTAGACGCAGGAACATGGTTTAGTTTCTGTATGGCTATATGCAGATGGGTTTATATGTCTCAAGTGCGGTTTGGTGCAGAACTGTGTAATGTGGTCTTATTGGTAGAAATGGCAAAGAGTTATTAGATACATTTCTGTAGGAGAATACATTTTCCTGAGCAATCATTTATGATTGGTAAATATGGCCCCCAGCCTTCGGTCAGCAAGGGCTTCTGAGATAAGTCATCTGGCAAGATCATCATGCTAGATGTGTAGGGAGACACAAAAGTGAACAAAACACAAAAGTGTCCTTTGGAAAAAGATTACAGTTACTTCTAAAGACAGATTATAGAAACTGTGTATCCAATCCACCAGAGCAAATATACAATTTATGAATTACATTCCCATGGTGTGCACAATGACCAGTGAAAAATAGGCCCACACAAGCACACTCAATATATAAATGACTGACTTCGGGCTGGTGAGATGGCTCAGCAGGTAAGAGCACTGACTGTTCTTCCAAAGGTCCTGAGTTTGGATCCCAGCAACCAGATGGTGGCTCATAACCACCCATAATGAGATCTGACGCCCTCTTCTGGGTGTGTCTGAAGACAGCTACAATGAATTACACTGGAGTGAGGGGGCTGGAGCGAGCAGGGCTGGCAGAGATCCTGAGTTTAATTCCTAGCAGCCACATTTCTCCTAGCAAATCACATTTTAGTCAATGGCCACAGAATGGCCCGTGACTCTCAGGTCCTGTGCTGGGACCTGTGTTTATCTGTCCCATGCTTGCTATGCAGACCACTCAGGACAAACAGGACAATGAGATGGATAATCCTATAATTGCTTCTAAAGCCACCATGTTCTTCAATATTCCCCCCCACATCCACTCTCCTGGTGCTAAGGGTGTTTATCTCGCGTTATTCCTAATGACTATCACACACTTCCTTGCTTTGTGTCAGTGTGACAAATCCTTCATTGTCTTGTTCATTAATCATTCCATTGGCTGAGTGATTCAGGCTGTCACACAGTAGACAGTTACAGGATTATTTTATGGGGAATCAACACATTATAGTGAGATTTCTATTATTTTTACATTCATTGTCGGGATGTATTTCTTTGTGTTTGCAAAAAGCAGACTTCTCATCCCAGAATCATTCATTTCTCAGTTTAACAATTCACTGCCTGTGACAAACACTCGGGCAGACAACACGTTGGGTTGACAAACCAAGTGTATTTTATTTCACATCCCCTGACTTCTCTATATATTTTAAATAGAGCAAAACTTCATATCTGAGGGGTAGGGAGTGTCTACCTCCAGGTTAGAAACAGCCAGCTTGTGTTATTCCTTTGGACCTGAACATAAGAACTCACTCCTTTGACTCTGAGTTAAGTCCTTAATGGGGACAGTGGTGACCACAATTAGAACTCCAGTCCTGAGTCTTCTCTGAGCTCCCAGTGACGATCCCCAGTGGCGGGAAGCAGCTACAAAGCCCCTGAAGTCTGGAAGTTAACACTAGCCCTCCAGACCCAGATCCAATAATAAAGCTTAAAAAGCAACATCAAAGCCATTCTGAAAGGGAAAAGGAAAGGTGCTGCCGGGAACAGACATGTTATGTTAGCATTTGGCAGTGACCTTCGAACAAGGAACTCAGCCAAAGAAGCGTATACGTCTCACGCCACAACTCAAGCAAAGTTAGTAATCAACACATCTGGATCCCAGTCTCGCCTTGGAAGTCCTCGTTGAGATTTAAAGTTGCTGCAGGCTGCCAATTCTAGCGCTGCTTGTGCTTAGGCCACTTTCCCCATGGTGACTGTCATCACACTCACCTCCAGACAGACAGACCAGGGACACCCCGTGCGGTGTGTGTTTGTATTTGCTTTATTTGCTGGAGCTCAAAGAGGCAATCAAGCTCCGAATTCCTCTTCTTTATCAGAAGCACGGCCGAGTTCAGCTCTCGGTCTTTGACTTGGCCAGTGAGTGAGAGAAGTCTCTTAAGTGCAGGGTACAGTTTTGATTCTTGGTCGGGGGTCCCTGTGAGTGCTTCCGTGGTGCTGGGAACAGTTTCGTGGGAATCATGTGAAGAGTTGCAGTACTTGGTAAGCGGCCTGCAGAGGATGTAGGGCTCACCTAATGATCCATGTGTATAAATGGACAATGAGATTCAATGTAACTATGTATCCATCTGAATCTCTCTCTTCTTCCATGTTTCAACCTAATTCACCACTGATTCACTTTGTTCCTTGTTTCTCAGGTACTGGGAAGGGAGGAAGATTTTGAATCTAACACCAAGCTTCAGCTCTTTCAAAATGGGGATGAGGCAGAAAATAACGTTATGCTGGAAGACAATACCTCTTTATGTAAATGTATTTATATGTGCAGTTCATGGTGTTTAAGTCACATATCCCTATATATCTTAAGAATAGCTTTTTTTAAAAAAATGCAGTTATATTCACTTGCTAGACTTGCTTCTAGGTATAAATTTTGTGGTAAAACATTCCATAGCTTTATCAATGACAATAACAATGACTTTTCAAAGAGAGACAGCTGCCCTGGCCATCATTTCTTCACTCCTAGTTGGGTTTAGTCCTCAGCTCTGCCTGTCAGAAAAGGCCAGGGGATTTGCAACCTCAGTGGTAGTATGTTGAGCCCCCTAAAGGTCATGCCAAGGACCCTACCCTGCTCAGGGCATCACCCCATTTTCCCAGACACTCATCTGGCAAGATGCCTCTTTGAAGAATTCATTGGCTGACTGAGGGAACTCTGTCTCGAGAAGGGAGCAAAGTTGACTACCTAGAAAGAGTTATGCACACTCAATGGGGCGCAGTTCTTTCCAAGCACAGGCTTTGGAACAGCCACTCTCACTTATGGGAATAGACCAGAAGGAGCAGGAAAGCATCAATGCCACGAACAAAGTTCTGTATACACACTGAACACACAAAGGGAGGCACAAAAGTGCCAAGAACCAAACATCTAACTCTGATGGAAGAGCCCAGTCCAGATTACCAATGCAATCCTGACTCCCTCTAGCCTTGGGGTAGATGGGATCTAGCCTCAGCAGAGCACCCCTGTTTTCTCTGCAGAGAGAGGTGTGACTCCAAACGTAAGGCCAGCACCCCGATGGTGTGGAAATCTCCACAGCTTCCTAGACATTTCTAGACTGTGCGTCATCTAACTGAGACTGCACTGAAGCAATTAAAAGGGAAGCTTTTTAACGAGAGCATGATATTATCAGCCATCTATTTCTCTTGAATATGAGCTTAAAAAGGCAAGCAGGAGAATCTACAGGCATAGACACGGAGCAAGAAGATTTTGAACTGCAGCCAACTTTTAGTCACACCAAGCCATGCAAAGGTACTTGCTGACTTCTAAATGATAGGGCAATTCATTTTTAATCCCAAGAGTGTGTCTTTAAAAAAAAAAAAATCACCCACCACTGACAGGTACAAGGACACAAGATGCATCCCATCCCCATCTTATTCTGACTTCAGAGCTAAACTGGAAAAGCCCAGCTTGCTGCCAGGTGACTCAAGCAGATGAATAAACTCCTTTGTTTGAAATGGAGACTCCAGTTAATTTGACTTGTAAATAATGAGTATGAGCAAATGAGACCACAGACACAAGGCCTTTGAGCTCTGTAGATAGAATTTAGAAGGTTGAAGCTGCACAAGTGATTTACCTTCAAATAGCTGCCCCCACCCTGGACATCTCTAACGGGGTCCCAGTGTTGTGTCTAGACGGTACTATCCGATCCAGCAAGACAGCTCACTTTAGACAAAGCTTATGACTTCTGTCTGTGCACTCACATTCTTCTCTATGCAACTTGAGAATCAGTAAATATGTACTGATTTGATTTGGATATATTCTTTGAAAGCCGGAGGCCCAACTTGTAAACATTTCCATATGCCCTTGTTCAGCTCTTGGGGCTTCAGCTTAGACCTTTATTTTTTATAATATTAAACTCATTAAACAGTCACAAATCCGTTTTCAATTCTAAAAGAAAATATTGGCAAGGACAGATGGATGTAATTGAAAATAGACATTTGTCATGGACTGAAGGGTTAAACCAGCTTGAACGCTATCTAATAAAATTCAGCAAGTTCCATGGCGAAGAAATAATTGCATTCCAGGGACCTCCAGTCCTTCTATCACTTGAAACTTCCATTTGCACTATAAAACTTTATGATCAAAGCTAAGTCTTTGTGATTAAAACTAGGTCTTGGCCAGAAAGACAGACATCCAAAGAGCTAGGGAGCCTCTTCTCATTTGTATAGAGTTGTAACCCTAGAGAGCTGCAGGAAATAGGAATGGGGGTGTCAGACTCCGTTCCAGGAGAAGGGGGTCAGCCCTGAGTAGGAGAGAGTTCCTGGAGATGATTTGGTTTCCAGAAAGCACCTCTCCACGAAAGACTGTATAACCCACAGCCAATGTCAGCATTCCAATCATTTGCCCTGGAGTCTCATCAGGAGGTCCCAGTTTCGGCTTTCCTTCTTTTTGGCTGGGTAACCTTAGTAAGGCAAACCTAGCCTAAGTCTCAGTCACTTCATCCTTAAGACTGAGATAATTATAAGAAAACTGTTGGGATTAAAGGAAGCAATGCATTAAACAGTACTCAGCAATTGAGGGCTCATGGCTGCTGTGCATCCCAATCTGAACAAGCATACTTATGATAAAATATTCAAACACCATGTTCTTGAAGCTAACTTCTAGGCTCCCAATTCAGCGAATCTAAGAATGCAGACGCTGATGGAGGCTGACACGGAATGACTCTTGGCCTATGGCTAGCATGTTTCTCCCAATCCACCTTACAGGTCACCCTATCACTGGCACATCAGTGCTTGTGAGTCACCTCTTATAAAAAGTGGGTCAGCACTTAACTCAAACATAAATATGTTAAGGGAAAAACACACTGGGTGGGATCTAGCTGATCTTCTCTAATGAACTGTGACAATCCTGTCAGAGAGGGAAGGTGTGTGGAGAAATGAACCTGAGTATGAGGTTACCATGGTAAGAAGAAGACAGAGGAAGAATAGGAGATTGTCCGAGGATGGTAGACGGGGGAGTCTCCAGGGACTTGGACAGGAGATAGGGACAAAGACAGGGAAATGGAAAACAGCTGAGGAGAAATACCACTGATAGATTGATTGTGTCTAATAACAGCCTTTCATTAAACCACTCTATAACATCCATTTAGCATGTGCTTAACACTGAATAAGAAAAAGAAAATGAAACAAGCAAGATTTTCCAACACCATGCTCACAATAGGATTTTCCCGTGCAGATGAAGATGAAGTACCCCTTTACGCATAAGTAGCTTAAAGGCCTGTATTTGGTCCTCAATTTAACTATGGCTACAGACTTACTTGTAAAGAGGTTCCATCCTTTTATGCTATGGGGAAGAGATGCCCAGTTTTTAGTATATGCTCCACCATTTTGGAAGCATCCACATTTCTAAAACCACCGATAGCACTGAGTCTTTGACTGGACTGGTACATATAGCCCATGCTCAAAGAACAATGAACAGCGCCCCTTCATCCTGCCACCTGCCTCTGTTTCAATAAGGACTGTCTTCCTTTAACTTCTAACGCAGCCTTGTGGATGCCCCAAGAACAAGAGCTGTCTCATGAATAGTCACAGGCTTGGGAGAATAATGCTCAGAAAGAAAGCTAATCACAGGAATTAAACACAGCATGTTTCTTTTTGAAGTAGTTTCTTTCCCGCCTCAGGGAGGGTGATTTACAGACACATTTGTCTCTCTTTAGAGAAAATTAATTCCAGTTGGTATTCTGGGCAGAGAGAAAAAACTGAAAGAGAAGAGAGAAGAGGCTCCTCCCTTGTCCTTCACACCTGCAGTGGACCTAAGCTGTTCTCTCTGGTGTGCCTTGCCAGTTGGGTGTGGGTGGGTCCTCACACATTCTGATTCATACAAAACAAATCAACCAAACTTCTAATGCCATCACCAAGGCGCCTTCATCTCTTAGGCAAAGCAAATGCTTTTAACGTTGGGAAATGAAGCACAGTAGTAGAGGGCTGGTTTATCATGCTCAAAGTCCCGAGTTAGTTCCCTGGACACACACACACACACACACACACACACACAAAACCAAAATAACTCAACAGAACAGGCAATGCTATAGACCAACAATGAGCAAGCAGAGCTTCTATAAACACTTTCATCCAGTCTGTTTGCCAAGGGCCATAGGCTTTGAGCCCTAATGGAGGCGTCAAGTGCTGGATGCTCTCTACAGTCAGTCACTATTTGAAATATCTAAGGAGGATTATCTAATTAAACACTCAAATGATGCTATGTAGTCATGTAGTCATTACTATTATCATTCCCAGACTCCCTTAGACCATTGCCAGGGCTCTGAATGGTTGCTGAAGACCCTTGTGCAGGCTACCTTCATTCCTAGCACAGAAATGTAAAGGGTGCTAGACATTTCTTGTGTTCATCCATTATTTTTCAAGGCTGAATCTACATATTTGGTGGTGTTCTTTGTGACTCCCTAAGAAGGAAAACAAATGAACATTCAGAAAAGGGAGGCCTTTCAACTGTTCATGAACAGTTTAGAGAAGGGTTGGAGAGAGGCAGGAGGAGCTAGTTTTATGTTCAAACTTCAAGGGCATGGGGATGCCACGAGAGTGAGCCTGGGTGACTGCCGCAGACCATTTAATAAATAAAGCAAAACAGCCATGGAGGTTGATTTCAAAACTAACCACTGCAGTTGTAAGATAAAATACAAAGACTCAGCGAGCTTAGTGACTGGCCTGAAACCACCCAGTGAGACCCAGTTCTCCAATTATCAACACAGGATTCCTCCACTCCGTTCCAGGTCTCCAATTATCACATCGGAATTCTATTCTCCTCCCCGCCCCCTCCCACCCCCCAGTCCCACCCACTCCCCCGTGAAAAGACAAACAAAACAGAATTGTCAGACCAGGGAAGTGGGGCATCACTGCTTAGCGGTTTTCTTTCCAAAAAGATATAAGGCTTCTAGAGCACGCATCTTCATCTTGTAGCCTGAGGGTTACATGTGGCCAAATGCAGAATCATAAACATATTTAACACATGAGATTTCATGTTTGCTTTTGTTGTTTTGCTTTTGTTTTGTTGGCTTGTTTCTGTAACCCAGTTGTACCGTTCTCAACTGTGAACGTTGGGGTGACGTAGTGCCCCAGTGATAGAAGGTTGGCTATGCATGGACAGATTCACCGTGCTCTTCTGAAGCTGAGGTCCGGGGGTTACTGCCTCTCTACCTCCCTTTCTTCCCTCCCACTTATCTTCCTTTATCTCAGGGAGGGCACAGGCTTCTTTAAGCATCCTGGCAGCAAAGCATATAAAAAGAAAATCTTTCTTTTCCCACACACATTTGGAAATGACATGCCTAAAACCACAAGGCACAAATAAAACAGACAAGTCAAAACTTTCCTCCAGGATTTGGCAGCTTTGCTGAGCATCATGGTTAAGGACATTGCCACATTATTTGTTAGACAAGAAATTACACACTGAGCAGACCAGTCTTCTGCTCGGTGGGGAAATGCGTGACTTCCCGGGTTACTTTGAAATGACAAGGGTGTCACTTCCTGCTCCTCTTCCAACTCGCCTCTGAAAATGCTCAAAAGGCAAAGGACAGCAGGAAGTGTTACTGGTAGAGGGACTGAATGTGATTTGATACTGAGAAACTGAGTATTAAAAAAATTATAGAATGCTAAACCATCTTCTCTGACAGCTTAGAATGAGGAGAAGATAGGCTCAAGAAATTCCTTGCTCCATGAACTCGCCACTCACTAGGAACTTAGCCTGTTTTTCTCCTTCCATCCCTTAATGTGCACATCTGTGGACCGCTTGCCCGGCATCCTTCCAATCCTTCCCCTCTGGCACCCTCACTTGGACCTTCCTGTGAAGATCAGTCATTCCAGAGTTAAGCCTTATGGCTCCGAGGATGACTGGCCCAGCAGGATCCTTCCTCCCGAGAGCACCAGGGGTAGACCTTCGATGCTGATCTTTATTCTAACCCTCTAGCCCAAGTAATTGATTCCCAAATAGGATGGGACCTAAAGAAACCCTGAGAGATTCAAGAACATGGATAGACTTGTTGGTGAGTTAGACATGTGGAATTCAGAGCCTGTTTAATATGAAAAACACTTGCCTGGGGGTGAACTGAGACAAGATCCAGGGACAGACCAACAGACATCGAGAGGCTAAGTCCTGGTGAAGGAAACATGAAAGGTTTTTTTGTTGGGTATGTTGGTTTTTGTTGGGTAATGATGGAGTCATTTTGAAGTCACTCAGGGTATAAGGTGGGAGTATGGGCAGGTGCACAGGAGGAAAACTATGCTGCTGGGAATCTTGCTCCTTTGCTGTAGGAGAAGGCACATGCAGACATCGGTGGAGGAGAGAACTGGAGAAGCCTGTGGTGGGAATGAGAGTCACAGGACTAGCCAGAGTCACAAGGTCCAAAAAAGCCATCATCACCCTAGCAGCAATGCGCATGCTTAGTGCTCCAGACTTGGCGTTTCAATGCTACTCTCCACTGCAATGAGCCAGAGTTTCAGAATGATCTCAGGAGGGCAAGGGACTTACAGGGTGCTTCCAAATCCAATATTTGTGATAAAGGGGAAGTGCGCAAAAATGATCAAACCTGTCAAAAGACTCAAGAGCCAGCTTGAAGGGCCTTTCACAGAGCAGAGTAAGAAGAAGCAACCAAAGACAGGTAATCAATTTTGATAGATCCTATAGAAATACCAATGCTTGGGTCCAACAGGATATGCATGAACACAGAGAGGAGACAGACAAGGTCAGCTCTGTAGGAGAATATGGGATGATGTGTATACAGATGAGGAAACTGCCATTTTATAATCCCCATTTTAGTCAGAGTAGACAAGTCTCATCAATTGATCTAAAAATGTTGTGAGACAGATTGGGGAAAGAGTCCTTCATATGGTTATGGATTTCATACAAAATACAAACAGAAGCAGGTGTCTAGCCAATGCCATCTTAATCTAGTGATTGAGTTTGCTATCACCCTAGAAGCCAAGGGCCATTGTATAGTTCATGGTGGGATGCCTAGAAAACATGCAATGTTATCCAGGCGGGATCCTCACTGAATCTGATCTCTGAGGAGAGAATAAGATGATTTTGGAATGTGGAGCGTATGACTAAAGACACCTGATCCCCACTTAAAGTCATTGATATAAACGACAAGAGCAAAAGGGAGGAACCCTAGACTGTATTAACCCTTTGCACACATCCCAATACATGAAACTTCACTGATCCCAGACCAACACCATTGTTACAGAGGCTATTTGGGGGATTATTGGGAAATTATGAAAGTGAACTGGATTCACACTAATACACACATGACTATGCTCATGACTTCTGTAACTGTCAACATACAGTTCAATCTTCTTGCTATTCAAGGTACACAAGAAAATGAGATTTCAACTCACCTCACCGGTGACATAAAAGTCATTCTTTGCGTACTGGGGAAACAACTTGAAAAACTGAATCAGGGCACTGCAGAAGAGAGAGCATAGAGATTGATTGGAGGAGTCAGAGTGGCTGGCTACCACATCTCACCAGCTGGGGTCATGCATGCTGATAAAAAAGAGATAGCATTGTGTTGTGCATTCCTCTGGTTTTCAATCCCAGGTGGCTAATAATACTACTTTCCAGGTAGCTGATACTGCCATACCAAGAAGTATGGACGTTGGACACCAACATTGGCAATTTGTAAACTTGCAACTCCCACTTAGGGTCATCTAGAAGCTGAGGCATCTTTGTGTCCATGTACCAGCTCATGTAAACCTTATGATGGTGCCATTAGGCCAGCTTTGTGGGAGGAAATAGGAAGTTTAATAGTTTATCAGCACACCCACTGCAAGCGATCGGACTATAGCTATAGGTGCTCCCAGAATTCCAAGGCTTTAATAAGAACACCAAAGCTGTAAAAGAAAAAGAGAAGGAAGAGGAGGAGGAGGAAGAAGAGGAGGAGGAGGAGGAGGAGGAGGAGGAGGAGGAGGAGGAAGAGAGAAGAAGGGAGGGAGGAAATGAAAACAGCCAGAATCCTATGCCACTTCAATAAGTGTTCCTTACTGTAAGTGTTCGGTAATATGCTCTAGGATGAAACTGCTTGAGATTGGCCAGCAGGGCATTCACAAGAGTAAGAAAAGACTAGCTGGTTTTTAAATGTGTTAACTAAAGTCATTCCAAAAAGGACACCAAAAAAAAAAAAAAAAAAAAAAAAAAGAAAACTCATAAAACTCAGGCACTCTAGGAATGTCTTGACCTGTGTGTTGCAAGGCCTGAGAAAGCCAGGCAGAGCTCTGGTCCCAGCTTCCTGCTGCTGAGGTACTAAAAGCCATGAACCTTCCAGGGAAGATGAAAGACAAGGAGGCTCTGGAAAGCCAGGAGTGGGAGAGAGTTCAAGGGTTACAAAGAGGAAAACTCAGTCATGACCAGCATGATCCCTGCTTAGACTTGATGTTCAAAGGTTCCGTAAACCCCCCTGCGAAGCACTGCTGTGGGCTTCAGTGCACTCCCTGATTGTTATTTACAGTGGCTTTGGGGAACTAAAGTTGCGGCATGTTGGTAGTTTCCGCGTTAGGGCTGGTAGTGAGCTGGCTTTAGAACAAGGGTAAAAATAGGAGTTCGGTCTCCACCCTCAGGGACCTTCAGGCTGAAAACACTTCGCTTCCTCTCATGCTGCCTGTTGGAACAGCACCAGCTCAACTTAGTGCAGCGAATTTCAGTCTCCTGCTTTAGTTTATAGCTTACTTCCTTGGTATTCGGTGGGAAGTCCTTAGGCTTGATAGGCTTAGCAAATGAAAATTCAAGGTGTCCTATTAAAATTGAAGTTCAGATACATAATAAATAATCCTTTGTAAGTATGTCCAAGTATTGTGTAGAACGTAGTGTGTGTGTGTGTGTGTGTGTGTGTGTGTGTGTGTGTGTGTGTGTGAAGCCAGAGGTCTGTGTTAGCTGTTTTTTTTTTAACACTTTTCACCCTTGAAAGATACTTATATATAAAGAAATAGTCATTTTTTTATCTGACTTTCAAATAAACTGGGCATTCCATGCTGTATCTGGCCATCTAATTTGAAGAAGATAATCTCTCATCACATCTGCCTGGACAGCAGCTGAGGTTTCTGAAACAAGAGCTCATACAAAGAAGTTATTACTGTTTTAATCTCACACTTACAGTCCTTCTATAGACTGACTGTTTCCCCAGAGTCTTTGGTAAACCATTCTTACACAGCTTCAAATTATGAAAATGGTCAATTCAGTAGTCAGAGACACACACACACACCTCGCTCATCTAACTGTACTTAGGTCAATTACTGTTCCAATGACATGGTGAGATTCTGCTTAAAATAAAATCAGGACTCCAGTCTGCCTGCATTTCAAAGAGTAGCATAATGTTAGTGTGTGTGATACACAAATATGCATGTGATTTATTCAGGTATGAATGTTACCTGGCACAGAAATCCTGTTATCAGGTGACTCTATTAGAAATCCTTGCTGGAACTATGCCAAGGACTTCCCCATAATGGAATTTTAGTGAAAGACTACTTGGTTGAAGGATGATCCACCACTAAAGAAGTGGCTTAGAGAACATTACTCTTCAGGTGACTTTTGGGATAGGTTCTTTGGTGGATGTAGGGCAGACAGTGAAGAAGTGATCACATACAACAGAGCTAGTAGCTGCAAGGGAATCTGGTCAGTTATGGTAGAGTGGAAGCAATATGATGAGCTCCAGAGACATCAGGGGCTCAGGACTCTGCGACAGGTCCGCAGTGAAAGGGTTTGGATCTGACAGGGGTGCCAGAGCTCCAGTGTTGAACGCTCAGCCCCCCGGCTTCAGAGGTGGGCTTTTGAGAGGTGCCTGGCTCCCAAGGGCTCTGGCTAAACGCATGGGTTAATCCACTTGTGGGTTTACAGCTTGATAAGCTATTGAGAGATGGAAAATCCAGGAGGCAAGGCTTCATTGGAAGAAGTATGTCACCAACAAGTCTCTTTGAAAGGACAATTTGCCTTGGCCTCTTCCTCTTTCTTGTTCTTGACATCTTGGCTGTCAGAAGGTTTGAACACCTTTGTGCCATGTCCATTCAACTTCTACAAGTTGACCTCAGGAGCTCTACCAGGCCATGAGCTCTTGGAGGACAGGGGCTGTGTGCTGCCTACTTCTATGTCATTGGCTCTAGGTATACATCCAGTGATCAAGGGAGACCGGGAGGTTGGGGGGGACAGCAGCACCAGGCAAGACATCCACCTAAAGAGAACAAAGTGACTATGTTTCATTCACAATTTTCTAAACCGAGAGCTGCTGCCATGACTCAGAGGCATCCTCTATAGTGTGTGTCTGAACGTGAGCAGAAATTTTTCTGAACACAATGAAAGCCACTCGAAACATGAATGTTAAATGTCTCTTTAGGATGCCATTCCTTCCAGGCCAGGCTCTGTTCATAGAAAAATAGAATTTCATCTTCAGGGGGGAACTAATGGGGAGCTTTCAAAGGGAGAAGAAAGATCTGCTCTTTAAACCCCCAGTAGCCCATTTACTAGTTCCAAAGCGACCTTCTTATTGCAAACACCCATCTGGCAAGCTGGAGAGAAGAATGCGGTCACGAAGGGAAACGAATAGTGTAAACTGTAAAAGAAACAGCTGAAATCAGTTTTCTGCACTACTCTTGATTAGCTATTTTCCAGTTCTAAGAGCCTAAAGCAAAAGAAACCGAAACAGCTATAAACAACGGCTGCTTTGAAACCCTCTTTCCATGTCATGCAAGAGGAGATGGACCACATGTCAGCAGTGACATCCACACACAGGGTCAACCACTGGCTGGAAACATCCTTGCTTCCAGCTTGGGGGGAGGGGGGTGTTTTACAAAACTCTGACTTGCAAAGGGCGAACACATGTCTTTAGTGTTTGTTAGTCATACAATGAAGCCAAAGGATGGTTGTAGTGAGGGGTGGGGCGTAGGTGTTCAGTCAGGAGGACTCACGGTGTCATTGGTGGTGGTCCATGCTTGAGTAGGCTTCTGAGGACAGGCACCATGGTCCTGCCTATGCAGGGAGAAAGACACTGGAAGTGAGAGGCCAAAGGAGGTCCCTCTGGGAGGATCAGCTAGTATGTTCCAAGGAAACACTGTACCTGGGTGTAGAGGTGTAAGAACCTAGGTAACCCTGATGGAAACGGAACACTAAGTGCTGAAATCTTGAGATGTGGGAAATTAGAGAACAGCCATAATTTTTTCTGGGTCAGCAGAGGGAAAGAAAGAGATGTCCTTGGCAGGAAATAAAGACCAGGAAGCCACCAAAATCCCTGTCCCTCAGCTCTCTGTCTGATCAGCCTGGGAGAAAGAAAAGTAACTGGGAAGGCTTTGTCTCTGATCAGATCCCTTTTCCCTTCGCAGTCCTGCTAGATGCCAGGTTTGCTCTCTGAGTAATCAGCAGAATGAAGCTGGACATTAGGAGATTCTAGGAGATTCTCAATGCATCCAAGGGTGCTCAGGAGCTTTGAAAGAATTCAGACTTGTTCTTAGCTTGCAATTTATAGCTTGGAAAAATTTGACCAAATAAGAAAGGTCAGCTTAGTTTTTAAAAACGTACTAAAAATAGATGTTAAGAATGCAAGAAAATGAAAGGAAAATTTATGTGTATATACTTTAACCAAGCTCACAACTTTACACTCCCCAACACACACACACACACACACACACACACACACACACACATCTTTTTTTTTTTTAAGTGAAAGACAAACTTTGTAAGATAAAGGAGAAAGACTGTTTTTAGCTTGGAAAAGTCATGACAAGGCTACAGAGTAAGATATACATTTAAAGCCACAAAAGAAACAGTTATGGGAAAGAAGACAAACACCTGGAAAAGATGTTATCTCCTGGCAAGAACAAAGTTAAATAGAATTTTAGAAACAACCAGAAACTTCTAAGACATCTGGGTGGAAGGCTTGAGAAAGAATCTCTCATTGAAAATATGTGTCGTGTCTCTACTGTCTCATAGGAAATTGTTGGAAAACTACCATTAGCCACATTCATGATTTTAGTCCTGTTTACTTTGTCTGCTGTCATACTCGATAACAAGGTAGGGAGGAACAGAGGAGCACACACACTCACACACATGCACTCACACACATAGAAATGTTCTACAGAGTTTTAGAAGTTGAACAGTAAGAACCAATCCATAGTGGCTGTATCCCAGGGAGACTTTTCCTATTGCCACATTTCCTATGCCACAAGTATGGCATGACATACCTGTACAAGTCTTGGGCTACATCGTCCTCATTGAGGGCATATCCCTGGAAGTGATCAGTGAAGCTGAAGCCTGTACCCACCTTAGGGGGAAAGAAATGAAGAAAAGCATGAAGCATGTTTCTTGAGGACTTCCAGCTTGACCCCACACTGGGAGGTTGCCTTACAGGTTCCAAAACCCATGACTTCAGACCTCTGCCATGGCTCCATGGATCACTGAGATGTCCCGCTTTCCTTCCCAAGAAAAGGCACACCAGTTTTGACTCTTTGTATCTACAGGTCTACATGAAAGATGAAGTCCACTATTAAGCAACAACCCACGAGACAGGGAACCCACACCATTGGTAAAAAGCCATTTGCCCCTTATCCCAGTGGTGACATTCAATGGGAGGGACCCCACAATGTAGCCTAGGTTAGCCTAGAGCTCACGACATAGCTCTGGCTGGCTTTGAACTCACTATTCTACAGCCTCAACCTCCAAATAGAATTATAAGTATGTTCCACCATGCCTGGCTGGTCAGTTTATAAATTAAATTCTAATCTAGAAAATAAAAACTCTATAGTTCTATAGTTTAGAAAATATATGTTAATATATTGCTTAATAGTGAGGACAACTTAGGTGTTTGTTGTTAATTTCCCTCATAGTGAGGATTTATGCAAACCTTTAAGGCATAGTCCATCACACTCTGGAGGCATGGGTATAATAACAGGTTATTCTACTGAATACAACAAGAAACTTCAGTCCCATGGCAGCATTTGTGTATCTAAGCATGTGTGATGATTAGATTATTTGTGTATCTAAACATATGTGATGATTGAAGGCTAGAGAAGCTATTGGGACTGGCTCAGTTCCCTGACAGACTTATAGAAATATCGTTGTGTATGCAGCCTGCTGTTGACCAATCATCATGCAGCCACAGCCATATGTAGTAAATAGAAACATACGTGAGGCCAGCACCAATGCGCTGTATCCTGTGGTACTTACCGGATTATCGATGTAAAGCATGGAAAGGGTAAATGTCCAAGGGAAGTCTCTGGCAAGAACTGTCAAAACAAAAGAAGGGGCTGAGTTCCTAACAAAATAGGCCAGGCAAGGCATCCTTGCTCTGGACCCCAGCACACCCTGCTGAGCTCTCAGGGTCACTGCACCACCACGACCACCACCACCACCACCACCACCACCTCCACCACCACCACCACCACCACCACCACCACCGTACCACCTTCTTTATGGGAGATCAGCACTTATCCCCTTTACTTTCTCTTCTGTACTTTTGCCCAACACAGCGATACTATAGCCAAGACTAAAACCTGACAACAAAACCTCATGAAGAACCCAGATGAAAATGCCCATTGTCCTATGTCCCTAGGTCCAAGGCACCTTACACCCAGCCTCTTGGACTCTCTTCTTCTTCTCCAACGCTGAAGAGAACAACCCTACCAAAGCTGGCACAAAAGTTTTTATATGAGTCACAAACTCATTCACACTCTGAATGCTGACCCAGGGAAAGCAAACTATCTCCCCAATGAGAGAGGAAGAGAGTCTGCTCTGAGACACAGCCAGAGGCTCTTTTTCCAGCCCTTCCTCCACCTCAGCCTCACCCACAGCATCTTGCTCTCAGGGCATCAGCTCATTGAAGTGACAGACTCATAAAGCATTCTATTCCCATGGATAATGAGGGATATAATTCCACCATTAGGCCCTTGCAAGAAGGCTCACCCAAATAGTAATAAATACCAACTGTTTTTTGTAAGCTAAGAATGCTTGAGTCAGCAGCCGGCTTGCAGAAAACAGCTTAGACTCTTTCACCCACATTCTCAGGAGAGAGTAAGCCAGGCAGGACACTCATCCTGGGGCTCCTCCTTCTGGACAGACATTGCTACAAAGTTGGGTTTCTATAATCTGGAACCATTCCACTACTCCTAGTGGTTCTTGTGTTTATTCTAAGTTAGTTTTAGAGCAGATACTGGCTGGAAGGAGACTCATGAGAAAAGCAGTCCAACCATCGCTTACCAGTCATGTTACTTGAGATAATATAAGGCCCGTGTTCTACAAAGAGTCCAAACATGGATGAACTTCCAGGACCACCCTGAAGCCAGAGGACTACTGGGGCATCTGCAGGCTGTATCTGGAGGGAACAGAGAAGCCAGTGAGCAAAAGTGCTCCAAGATATACCCAAATGCCTCTGTCTGCCAGATCCTCCACAACATTCTAGAGCGCTTCAGGGCTCCACTTTACTATAAATAAAGGTTGGTCACCTTTTACTATTTGTGATTTACATGTGCCCCAAACGCTGGCATCTTTCTGTGAAGTTGACAGCATCTTGCCATCTGTGTGGTCTATCCTCCAAGGACCAAGTAACCCCTGCCATTTCCTAGTTGATCCAGTGCCTCACACAAATCGCAGGCATCACCAAAGTCCAGGTTAGCTGGACTCCTCTTGTCAGGGCATTGTAAGGAAGCTGCACTGGGAGGCTAGACTAACTTATGAGAACATCACTGGGAGCTGCTGTCAAGAGTCTGGAGGAAGATCCATAGGGACATGACTTTCCTGTCATCTAAGGTCTGACATAGGTTCCCACATATATTCTGGACCTTTTCTGGAAGTGTTCTTGGGAACTGGACTGTAGAATAGTTGGCCATGAAGGGCTAGCTCCAAACCCACTCCCAAATGTCAAGACAGTGACATAGCAAAAGACCTAGAGCATTCAGATACAATAAACATAAGTGGCTATAAAAACTGGTGTGGGGGGGGCGGCAGAAAGTGCTGAAGCCCATAATGAGGCTGGGCTTCCCAGCTGCATGCTGGAGTGTAGAAAGTGCTGAGGCCCACAGTGAGGGTGGACTTTTGGTCCACGGGCCTGCAGCCACTCAGTAGTCAGCTCAGTCTCATGGGTGAGTGATGAACACCTGCACCAAACTCTCCAGGCTCAAGCCGAGGGTTTGCTCATCCCCAACTGGATAGATAATTCTGGGTCAGACGCCAAAGCCACGTGGACTTTACTTTCCACACCTGTCAAACAGGCGATGGCACCATTGTTTCCAATGTGTACTAGAGATGAGGAGGGAGCACTTTCCATAAAATCTGAGGAGTGGCTGTGTTCTGCAAATGGTAGCTACCCACATGAAGGGTGGGCATTAAGAACTTAGAGGGCATCTGCGCTCAAAACGTCTACAAATAGAACCGTAGGAGAGTGTTCTGCTTGGTGGCTTGTTTGTTTGTTTGTTTTTATCCTTTGCCCCCCCCCCATCATCCCTGGTCTATTTTTTATTCCTTTATTGTCCTGCCTCAAATATGGATATGCCACAAACAAATCTGATGGCTGGGGGGCTTCTCTGTCGAGTCCAAGCAGAAAACCCCAACCTGAGAAGCAGTATGTTAGAATGGCTGTGAGGGAGGCCTAGAACCAGAAGGCTCTGGCTCTATTTTACTACAAAGTAGCTGTGGTGGCCTGGCCCTCTGCTTCCTCCAGCCTGAGAGCTTCTTCCACTCCCAAACCCCTTCCCCTGGCAGCAGTACAAGCCTTACTGAATGCTAGGATGAAAATCAATGTGGAGAGATGCTGTCCACCTGCCCCACCTAGAGCCACTGTGTGCTTTGCCTATCCACATGAGTAAACCTCTCCCCAGAACCTTTGTCGTTCACCAGGGTCCCCATCCCCCTATACTTTTATTCACCCAGTACTGAAAGCAAACTCCATACAAGAAGGGGTAGGAAAACCAGGAGAACAGGAAGGAAGTACGAGATGCTAGGGTACTGACTTCAGGATGCGGAACCCTCAGAGCCTCCCTAGGTTCATATACAGCAGTGGACCAGTAGCCCTCAAGCTTGGCCGTAGATTAAAATAATGTGGAAATCTCTTTTCAAATGACTTTGCCTTGGCTGAAGCCACAGGAATTGTAATCCCCCTCTCCCACCTCTCCACTTCCCTGTGAAGTAGGGTGGCACTCTCAGCTTTTCCCAGAAGTTTCTTACAAGCAAAAATGGCTGGAGACCTGCTAGATGATAGGAAACCTGCTTTTTCAGTCTCCTAGGCAACTAGTTTCCACTATTCTCTTCTCCCTCAACTTCCTGTGACCTGGCAGGGTTAAGGTTATCTCTAGACACTCAGAAAAATAGCCTGGTCCTGAGAGGCCACACTACAGGACAAATCAAACAGCAATGTGCCAAACAGGTTTCTCTAGAGGCTGTGAAGCACGGCACCCTGCATTCCTGGGATGCTGGAATACTCAGAGCTAGCATTCTTGCAACCTCAGCTGACCTGCCTCCTTGGTGCTCAGCAGCCCTTAAAGCACCTCTTTTTAAAGAAAGCCCTACCTACCGTGTGTCTTCCTACTTCAATGAGCCAAGCAGCCTAGGCGCTGATGCCATGCCTAAATCAGGTGCTGAGATATGGAGGTGCTATTGAATGCTATGTACCTGAGAGTCAGCCACAGCACGTCATGCTTGCACGATGAGTCATGACATAGTAACCATGATAGACAATACTTGCTATGGCCCATATGAACGGCATAACATTCTTACAGATAATCCTCCATATATATGCAGCTCACCTCAGTTATGAGGTGAGGCCCTTCTCCAAGGAAAATGGAGAAACCCACAAGAGCATGCTGAGCAACACTTCACTGCAAAATTGAGGGTCACTGAAATAAGGAATGTCGGCTAATTAGTTGTAGGTAGGATGGAATTCAGACCTTTGAAAATATTAATCTTAGTTTAGCTATGACTCAAGACATTGAATTATCAAAGCTTTAAAGTAATTTTTCTCAATATGTTTTATATTTCAAACAGAGTACTTCTTTTGAAATCTCATTACATTTTTTTTGTTTATTTGTTTATTTATTAGCACCACACACCTGTGAGCATCAATAAACAAGTTTTGGGAGTTGGCTCTCTCCTGCCATGTAGTTCAGGGGGCCATCAAGTCCTCAGATTTGATAGTGTACATTGAGACCCACCGTCTCTCAGCGCTAGAGTATATATTCTGAACTTAGGATTTTTAAAGATCATTTTCAAAAAAAACCCCTGTCATCCCAAGTCTAACTTCTTAAACTTGTTCATGGAAATGTCTGAGGACTCCTCTCTATGCTCATGCAATGCACATGCTCCACTTATGGGCATTACATACGCCGTAGACACAGTTCAGTGATAAGATCTTGCTATGTCTGTGGTCATTGGACCTCAGGTTGTGGGTGTCTCTCCACAGCAGTGAGTTACATCACCACCATGCTGCATGCATCCAGCACAGTGTGTAAATTCATCTAATAACACACTGTCTGCTCTCTCAAGCTGTGGATTAGCTGCTATTCACAGCCAGGAAAAAAAAATGCTCTCTGTAAAGAGTGTGGATATGGGAGCCACACTGCCAGGACTGGAATTCCAACTAGTTATTTTATATCTGCGTGTCCTTGAGTACATGCCTTCTTTTCTCTGTGTCTCCATGCCCTCTGCCTGGAAACACAGGTTGCTGTTACATATGAGCAGTCATACTTCATTCAGGCAGTGTCTGGTGTATCTTTCTAAAGTGTCAGTTCTGGTTGGGTTTTTTGATGAGTGAGAAGACAGTTAAGTGTACCTACATATATGGACAGATGGGCAGAGGAACGTGTGATTGAGTACTCAAAGGCAGGGCTTTTGAGGTGGTTATTCAAACGGTTAGATGGACAACTGTCCTGGTAGAGAGTTACCTGTTTGATAATGAAGAAAAGAAACCATTTATGAACGAGTCAGGGGGCTGAGTATAACCATTTCGAGAGCTACTGAAAGAAGGAAGAAGTGATGAAATGCGAAGGAGCAGAGGAGTCCTGGACTTGTGGGATACAGGGAGAGTAGCTGCAGATGGTCTACACATTGGGGAAGCCCAAGATGCTGAGCCCTGTACTGGTGGTGCACAGACAACAACCGTGGTGGTGGGTGTTAAGAACCGCCTGCAATCCCCACCGCTACGGAAGTGAAGACAGAAGTGTGATAGCCTGGGCTACACAGAGAGGCCCGGTCAAGAATAGGGAGGGAGGGGAGAAGGGAGGGAGGGGAGGAAGGAAGTGAGGGAAGTAAAGAAAGCAAGCTGGAAAGAGAAAGAACGAGGCCCAGTTTATCCACTGCCCTCTCAATTCCTCTGGCGACCCCTGGTGGCCAGTCACAAACTTGGCTATTCTTTCCTCAGTATTTCTTGCCAAGAAGGCACTTCTATTCTGTCCGTTAGATTGTCTACACTAACACATTTCACTACTTACTGTTGGT
>NW_022196903.1:48903559-48904524 GCF_008632895.1 Mastomys coucha
GTACCTTCATGGATTGTCACGTCAGGGAAGCAAAATTCCTGAAATCTAAACTGGTCCTGATGAGGCCCATCACCTTCCAAGCATCAGCTATGCCGCTAGACTTTGTAACCGTATCTCCAGCCAGACCAGACCCCAGTTTTACAGCCAGAGACAGACAACAAGACACAGTAGACATCATTTCTATTTGTACGTTAACACGTTGCTGAAATGGAGAGTCAGTATGTTGGGAGCAGGGACTAAGGACAACTATTTCAGTTCTTTCAATCAACATGGTTGTTCTAGTTTGCTTTTTATTGCTGTTATAAACACCATGACCAAAAGCAACTAGAGTGGGAACTCTCTGACTTCATCTTACATGTTATAATCCATCATTTAAGGAAATCGGGGCACTCAAGGAGGGAACTAAATCCACAACCACAGAGGAATGTTGCTTATTGGCTTACTCAGCCTGCTTTCTTAAACTTCCAAAGGTCACTTGCCTAGGGGTGGCACCTGCCCACATAACTCACTAATCAAGAAAATACCCCACAGTCCAATCTGATAGATGTAACTCTCCAACTGACATTCCCTCTTCCCAGGTGGTTATTTTGTGTCAAGCCAACAAAAATCTAACCAGTGATTAGGAGCCCTGAAGGGGATAGAAACTCCACAGGAAGACCAACACAGTCAACTAACCTGGACCCTTGGGGGCTCTCAGAGACTGGGCCCCCAACCAAAGAACATACACTGACTGAATCTAGGCCCCTTGCACATATGCAGCAGATGTGCAGATCAGTTGTCATATGGGTCCTGAACAACTGGAGCAGGGACAATCTCAAGACCTGTTGACTGTATGTGGGAAATGTTCTTCTAGCTAGGCTACCTTGTCTGGCTTTAGTGGGAGACGATTCGCCCTGTTGAGACTTGATGCGCCAAGATAGGGCGATATCCAAGGGGGAGGGGCCTCCACTCTATCAGAGGAGAAG
>NW_022196903.1:48904534-48916325 GCF_008632895.1 Mastomys coucha
AGGAAGGAAGGAAGGAAAGAAAGAAAGAAAGAAAGAAAGAAAGAAAGAAAGAAAGAAGGAAAGAAAAGAAAAAAGAATACAGTAAAACAAAACAATCTAACTAGTGGTTGTATTTTACATGGACAATTCTGTTGAGGTGGCTCTAGGAAATCAAACAGCTTACCACATGTGGGGATAGTATTTTGGCCAGAACCTGATCTGCGCACATTTTTCTAGCCAATCCTTTCTTCCATTCCACTAAGAAACACCACTCTAGATAAGAGGATGCAACAGCCAACCACTGCCAGACTTCAAGCCAGGCTTAAAATGGAAAGTATGCTGTGGTAAATCAATGAGACCTTCTCCGTACTTCTAAATGCAAAGACTGGAGGCTTGCTTGCTTTAAGTAACACATTCTCTCTTAACTGAAGTCGTTAGTACCCAAAGTCAAGTCTTTGAATTCCCCCAAGTCTCTCTGAACAGACTCCGCTCTACGGCCCAGGTCTCTACACCTCTGCTGCTTCAGCTGCCACACCATGTTCATCAAGGAAAAGGATTTTCATTTAAAGCAATTAGTTTTCTAACCAGAATCATTAAATAGCTTTGCAGGACTTTTTAATTCTACACACATAGTCCCAACACATGTGAACAGCTTGCTTAAGACAATTGCGTGTTCCCAGGGAAGGTTGCTTGTTGTACTTCCTGTTGATGCCATTAAACTGTCTTTCCCTGTGATCATTCATAGGGAAAATGAACTTTTTCAGTCCCCCCCCTCCCGTCTTCTTAGATCATCCCCAACCTCCTCTGAGTTCTCTGATCGAGCGTTGACTTATCTCCTCATTAAGCAGCAGCCCCAAGCCCATAGACTCTTCACTTGGCTCTTCCCTAAACATCCCAGGAGGTAGCAAAGGCTTCTTAGCGCCCCAGGCAAGAAAGCTATAGCTTAGAAGGGATGAGAGGTGCTGTGAATGAGGGAGTCTGGTCTCATTTCTGAGTCTAGCTAAGATGAAAGATGACTGGAAAAGTTAATATCTTCAGCCTTTGTGTAGAATTTTAATTTCCCCAGTAGACGATTGGGCACAAAAAGTTTTCTGCAGAGTCCTAATATGCTTATTAATAGAGTGGTCTATAACTTGCAATATGTGGCCAATTTGGTTTGTTTCATATGGCTTTGTTATTTCAGATCCTTGGTGCCCCAAGAACATCAAGAAGGAAATGAAGACACTGACCCATGACCTCCAATGCCTCGGTATTGGTGGTGGCTCTGTAGCCACTTGCAATAAATACAGCAAATCTGTTGACTCACATGCCTTTCACAGAGCTGGTCCCTACATTCATCACAGAAAAGGCCCACTGGCCATGTTTATATCGCATGATCCTTGGCTGACTGGGTCAAGGAAGACCACCTGATAGGAACTTGGTCAATCACACTATACCTTTAAGCACACACTGGTGAATACCTGTTGGTTTCATAACTTAGGCCAAGGAAGTCTGGAAACTATGGTTTGGCCAAGTTGGCCAATTGCCTGAAGAAGGGGAGCCTACTGGTATGCCAAGAATGAGGGTCAGTGGCATGTTGGCTGCTCCAGCTCCTGAGGTCTTTCTAGAACATTCTCAATTCCTTGAGGCACACTATTTCTGAGAGAGAAAATGAGTGCCAATGTCACTTGGGGCCCAAGCATAAGACAGGAACCACATAGTCATTTTCCTGTGTGATTAACTTGTTTAGCCAGAAACACTGGTCTATAAGCCTGCTCCAAGATGCATGTCTATAGCCACAGGAGACAGACAGCATCAAGGGGAACTGGACAGAACACTAGAGAGCTGACCCAAGATCAGCATGCCTGTGTCTTCCAGGGAAAAGAGATGACAATATAAAAAGCACATACAATGGGGATTTCTCCATAGGTGTGTAAAGAGGACACTGGCCTAGAGTGTCTTATATTGAGTGCAGAGTGCCTATTTGAGAGTCAGTCCCATAGGAGGAGTGTGGGGCCCCTAAGGTTGTGCTCCAGACCTCCTTGAAGAAGGCCTGGGAACAAACCTTTGGTGACTAAGTTCCCTGGGTTTCCTGGCTGTAAGCTGACCTCAGCTGATGGTCACCTAGGCAGAAGGTCTTGGTAAACAAGTAAGGCAGTGTCCCTGAAATGAGCAGCAAGACACAAAACAGGGAACAGAAAAGGCAGCTTTGGGCCGGAATGTCCCTCCAGCGCCCTCTACTGTCACAGTCACCCAATAGCAAAGATGTTTAAATCTGTTATTATGGGTCATGGTAAATTAGACCAGAAATGCAAAACAAGCCAGGATGGACACTTGTGCTGAACCTATGCAGCAACCACCACTGCCTACACTTCCATCCCATGGTTTAGTAAGTAGATGCCAACAGTTCCAAAATACCACAGCTCACCTCCAAGGAACAAGGCCACCGCCACCCAAACCTTGATAGTTTTGAAGATAACGCAGCATCCCTTATGCTGTCCGTTGAGTCAGAGCTGGGGTGATGTCTGACAGGGTAGCTCTGGTTGAGAGTTTCTTGTAGAACTTAGATACAGACCTAGACATCAACTAGGTTGACAGTCCCTACTTTAATGAAGCCCAAACCCCAGGGAGAATAAATGCCCCATTCCAAGTTAAATAACTAGAAATTGTAGACCTGGAATAGAATCCCTGTAGCCTGACCTCCCATTCTTTCTTACCCTAAGTTCAATACCTCTGACAAGCTGCGTGAGAATAGATGGGGTGCATTAGAATGGCTGCTCTGACTTCTGGGACCTGGATGATTAGGGACCTGAGAGGAGCAGCTCTCATTCTTCTGAAGCTCCCAGCTGGTTCTAATGAGCAACAGAGCCTGGATCCTCTCCTTTCCCACACATACCCGGCCACTGAGGAAGTTCTGACACCCCGAGGAGGGAGTACACCTAGCCTCTGGTTCCACCTTTACTCCCAAGACAAACTGTCCAGTGGGTTCTCAGGACAGTTTAGAATGTCTGCCTCCACTAACACAGAAAACATCTGTCTAGACCAAGAGTAGCAGAGCAGCCCTTTGCTATTCTCTGATGGCTGAACTCAGAGTTCTTGACAGCCTAATCTTGTCACCTTCCTTTTCCTGCTTTGTGGCTTTGGAGGGTTCAACCTGCTGGTTCCTGAGTGAGCATCTCTTCATAGAATGTTCCCAGATCCCTCTCACAGAGGTCACAGTCTCCCAGCTCCTTTATAAGCACTTCCCCCATTCCAGCAAACAAACAAACAAACAAACACAGCAGGAATCATGCCTTGTCTCTGCCAGAAGAGCAAGGGGTGGACCTCAGGAAAGGGGCTGGACTAGCTCTGAACACTTCAAATTACTGGCATTCCTACAAGATAACATCAAAATCTGGCTATCTTTCTCCAATGAAGACCACTTCAGAAACCTCTTTAATCTTCTGAAGCGTGACAAATTCCAATTTCACTTAGTAATTTCCTTATCCAGTAGCAATTAATCCACATTCTTGCTTGGTGACTGGGGCCTTCTGATTTGCAGTTTCCCTCTCTATTTTCTTTAAAGCCCACAAACCGTAGTAACTCATTTGGGCCAGTATTGGTGGCAACTGGTGTCACCAAAGAGATAACGGCAATAATAAGCACAAGAACATAACAATAAAGGCAGTGTTTATTGTGAGTCGGGATTCCTCTAATCAGCTGACTCCAAAACCTCTTTCATCTTGAGACCCAGGTCAGGCAGTGTCATGAGTCTCACTGTGAACTGAGACAGCAGATATTGGATGCTATTAGGAAATGTGGGTAAGTGCTGGCTGGGCCCACCATGTGCACACAAGCTTGACTAATTCAAGAGACCCTACTACTAACCTCTGTACCCTAGGACCTTCTGAGATTACTTTTCTAGGGATGTGGCACACCGTGGTCAAAAGTAGAGATGTCCAGCTCAAAAATTAAGCCTTAAATTTTGGTTCAGGCAAAGGATCAAGGGGCTTTTGCACATAGTTCATCTTTCCCCTAGCAGCAGCCACTGAAGGTATGCCTTCTATTGGGTATAGTGAGCTGCCCAGCCCCCAGCCCAGGCAGAAAGCTTGCTGGTTCCCCTACAGTACTGCACACCGATTTTGACTTCTGGAGTTCATTATGCACTGATTTGTAGACAATAACAGGGGAATCTCACAGAAATAACAGGAAAACGAAACTAATTTGAGAAACAGCATCCAGAAAAATGACTCAGAGGATGCTGTGAGTGCAGCATCCTTCCTGGATCGCTATTTTCGCTACCCTCATTTTAAAAAGGGAGTCATTTTTCCCCTGATGACAATGTCAGCTGCTTCCTTGGGACAGGCAAGGAACTCATATTTCTAGCAAATGAAAGGGACATCCCTCATGGTTGGCAGCTGCTTCTCCTTGGGTGCTGTATCTGCTCCAGCATGTCTTTTTATTTCCTGGCTGGAAGCCTTAGCCTTAGACACCTGGTTGTGCCTGTGGAGCATCCCAGTGAGTCAGTGTCCAGTCTTTGCCCGCTACACCTGCCCACACGATGGGCCTTTACATAAACTCTGCCTTCTCGGCTTACATGTACTTCCCGCAGAACCCTAAGCCCAAGACCTTTGATCCGAGATGGCACATGGGCAGGACTTCTGGAACCATCTTAGGATGTATTTATGGCTCTAGGAAGGACTTAGTCAGAAGGACCATCACCCAGGTCAGTGGGTGACCAGCTATGTTCTCAGTTCACTGCGGGGTGGGGGGAGACTAACAAGCCAACAGACTAACCTCAAACCCATGGAGCTAAGGAAACTGCACCCCCTTTTGCAGTCCAGCTGACAAAGGCAAGCTAGACCAGGCCTGCCAGGTAGAAACAGAAGAAAAGAAAAGCTCCTTTCTATTGTTTGGCTCTACTCTTTTCTCATTACTAATTGCTGTTTCCTCAAATCTAAATAATTGCTAAAGATGCAACGTTCAGACGTCGATGAAGAAATTCTTGGTATGAAGCCAGGTTCGACAAAGTAGAAGAGAAAGGAGAGAATGAAGCTTCATTCCTCTGCGGGGATGGAGGTGGGGGTCACAGAGAAAGGGAGGGCGAGAGGAAGGCTGAGCTCCCAGAGACCTTCATGAAATGCCAAGCAGGATTTGGAAAGCTGACCCCCAGGTTCAGCCACACCCTGCATACGCCTCCCACCTGGGTGGCCTGCTATGAGCACTTCTTTCTAATGACGATGGGACCGCTGTAGGACAGAGCAGTATCCTGAACATAGGAACCAGGAGGGAAGCCTGGGACAAGGCTTAGTCCCCAAATTTAGCTCCAGGAGTATACAGTACAATAGGGAAGAGGATCCAGGTATCGGCACAGTATAGTGCCTGGAGATAACTATAATGCACTGTACAGTTCAAAAAAGAGAGGAGAAAATGCTTTGAACATTTTTACTACAAAGAACTAAATCCTTGTAAGAGATAAGTACTCACACCTACATTTGAACATCACACTGATATTTGAGCATCGCACACTGTACTGATGTATCAAAACATCACATGGTAGCCAATAAAGTTGTATGACTCGTGTGTGTGGATTAAAATTTGCTAAATAGCCAGGTGTGATGGCACACTGGGGAGGTTGTGGCAGGAAAATCACCACTAATTCACGACTAGCCTAGATTACATAGCAAGACCCCATCTCAAAACAAAACTAAACTTCAGTGTATATGTGCTTCTTAAGTCAGGTATGAAAACCTCAGAGAAATTTTGGGTTTGAGGAACAAATAGAGAAACGAGAGGACAAGGTGTGGAGAGGAGAAACAGACAGGATGCAAGAAGCAAGACAGAGTCCTGCTAGGAGCCCATGGAGGTCTTTAGATCTGATAAGAATGTACACATAAAGCTGAGGTCTGAAACAAATATGGTACAGAAATACAAGGAAAAGCCTCTATGTAGCAAAATAACATCATAGTTTTAGGTCTCATGTAGGTCAAGTGGCCTTGAGACATCTGTGCTGTTTGCTGCTGACCACCCATTAGCATCTTTCATCCTGCTGGGCTCCACTGGGAAGCTCAGGGGAGCCCACCTCAGTCTCCCTGCCAGCTGGATTCTATCAATGGCAGGCTGTACTCATACCCAAGTGCTGACCTTGGACACAGCCACTTCTTCCCATCTGTCCCTCATCCTCAACACAATCATCTCCCTAAACTCTGGGCTCCTCACTTACCTAACAGTCACACGAAGAAAGAAATGAGAACCCCTCCAGAGTCCAGGAAAGCCTAGCAGAGACAGTGAGGGTCCAAAGACCCAACCATAAACACTGCCCACCTCCACTCTCCAAAAGACAGACTACGATGAGGTGAACTGCATCAGAAACCATGCGGCTTACGAGAGAGAAGTAAAGTCAAGAGAACACAGCAGGACAGGACCAGTAAAAAGCTATTCAAGTTCCCAGAGACACTGGCTGAAGCAATTTACCAGGTTATTAAATATGCAACACTGTTGTATGCAAATCATATGCAAAGATGGATACCAGCCTCCACAGAGATAGGCCTTGCTTTGCTTTCTCCGGCTTCTAAAGCAAATCCAATTTGGCAGATGAAAATCGAAAGCAGCTCTGTGATGGGCTTTAATGTGTTTCCGTGCCTCAGCATCTGCTCCCAGACCACCCCAAAGGTACCTTCAACCTTCATGTGTCTTGTTCACAAAGAACTGTGTGACCTGGGAATGAGCGGAACCTCACTGGTGGTTGAAGAGATTCTATTCTCTGTCTCCCAGGTGGAAATTGAGAAGCCCCTGAAAGGCCACAAGTGAGCCCACGACTAAACTGTGACCTCTTAGTTCCAGAGGCTCTTTACCTTCCTTGGACTCTCTCTAATGCCTGCCCTGTCCCAAGTATTATTTAAATAAGATAACAACTGAAAGGTTAAAGAAAGACTGTAACAAAGAGAAGGTTGCTGTGTTACTATAGGGGAGGTGTCCGGTGTCACTATAAGGAAGGGGTGTGGCTAAGTTGGATTCTCCACAAATATTTGTTTATTTTTAGAAAAATATTAAAGTTTTGTTCAAGGAATGTTAAGCTTTTTGGTAAATAGAAGTTTTGAAGAAAGTGATGGTGGGTAATAGATCGTGTGGCCTAAAAGGACTACTGGGGGCAGAAGGGTAGATGACAGAGGTCAAAAGGGAGGAAGAAATGGAGGAGAATCAGCAAAAACAAATTGTGTATAGAAATTCCATAATGAAATCTGCAACTGTGTCAGTTTTAACCTATTGTTTAACCTGTATGTTAATTTTTTAAAAAGGAAAGCAAACAGGACTGGGGATACTGATCAGTGAGGAATGTGCTTGTCACGAGGCCATGAGGACCTTCATTTGGATCCTCAGGACCCACATAAAAAGATGGGTTTGTAACCCCAGCCTTTCAAGGACAGAGGCAAATGGATCCCTGGGGCTAGTGGCCAGCCTGTTTAGTGGGTTCAAGTGAGAGACCCTGCCTCAAAAAATAGAGTGAAGGGCATGCATACGCACATGCACACGCATGTGTGCACAGGAACACACCTGAAAACAAATAACAAAACCCAGGAGTCTGCAAGCTAGTATTTCCACTCCATCTGGAGCAAGCTGCCCCCCAGCTCTCCACTTCACCTACCCGAGCCGGAAAGAACCAGAAGAAGAGGTTGCTGTTGTAAATCTGGTTCACCGTGATGTAGCCGGCATAACTCTTGTCAAACATTCCAGGGAAAGGACTGACCATGCTCTTCCTTTGCCCTGATGAGGGGAAAGAAAACATAGGGAAAGATTAGAAAACATGTTCTATGAGCCTGCCCAGGCTGGGGGAGACTTTTGACAGCCACCACGCCAAGATGAGAAGCTAAGAGAAAGCCGGTATGAGGGGTACTCAGAACATAGGTTCCAGTCTTCTCCAATTGCTCCCAGATTCCCCATTCACAGTGAGGCCAAGGTCAATGGAGGGTGAAAGGGGTCAGGATCCAGGTCTTTGTAGTTTTGTTGTTGATGCCATGTTAGTTCCTCGGGTGTTTCCACTTTGCCCACTGGATGGCAGATGTGCCCACAAGGTACAGGGAAAAGAGTAAGCAGCTGAAAGTCTTGGGGCAGCCTTTGGGCCCCACCTTTTTATTAGGGGCACAAAATCAACTGTTCTCTTAAGGATCAGGCCTGAGGGGTTCCAAGCGGCTACAGGCAGGCATCAAGCCTGATGGTTATGCAGGGTGCAAGTAGAACAGGGACAGAGGCCCTGGAGTTCTTAGTCCAGCAAAGGGACAGGACAGGAAAGGAGACAGAAGGCATGCTTAGCCACCAGTGAAGGCCTTAGACAAACTGATACTGATGGAAGCTAAGACTTGCAAGGCCATGACACCAGAAAAACAAAGAAAGGTTAGGTAATTTTCCCAACATTGAAGAGGAACTGAGGCACCCCCCTGCCCCAGTATCCTCAGGCAAGCTGCAAGGCTGTTCCTGCCTGCCTGCTATTGGAGGATGCACTGAGTCCTAGATATAGGGGACAAGAAGTGGAAGAGAAGCAGGAACAAGAACAGGGCAGAAAGGGAACCGATAGTGGGTGTTAGAGCATGTGGAAGGAAGCCGAAGGGAGATCTGGGAGGAAGAGAAGTGTCCTTGAGTAAAGAATCACTTCAGAATGGTTTACCACTCTAAGATACATTAAACTGGAGACCATCTGAGAGGTCAACATGCCATCAAATAATGCTACTCACTGTGGTGGTCATCTCTACCCTACCTGCAGCCAGCCACATCACTGACAGGAAAAAAAAAAAAGAAAGAAAGAAAGAAAGAAATCTACCATAGTAAGAGTAGTCAAACTCAAAGGAAGTAATGCAAAATCCAGTGCCTTTCTCCCACATACCACAGCGGTGAGGATGTAAGTTCCGTTTTAGAAACAGGCATGCCTTTCCAAGGAGGTGTACTTCTGACCTCTTCCCTTGTATCCCCCACAACTGCCTAAGCAGCTTTGTGACCCTAGGCGGCAGCAGCTAGCCTTCCCTGTGCTGTGGTTTCTCAACGAAGACAGGCTCATCCCTTATGGGTCTGCAGGAACACAGAGAGTCTTCAAGTGCAAGCCTGTGGAGAGAAGCCTGCTTAGGGACTCAGGAGAGCGCTCGACCAGTTAAGTGTCTGCCTGGCAAGCATGAGGGCCTGGCTTGACCTGGCTTGGATCCCCGGTGGGGCCCACCTAAAGAGCCGGTTTCTGTGATGGGTGCTTGCAATCCCAGTGTTGAGGAAGCAGGGGTAGGAGGATTCCCCGGGGCTTCCTGGCCTGCCAGTCTAGCTAAATCAGTGTGTTTCTGGCTGGTGAGAGACTCTGTTGCAAAGGAAATGGATAATATCAACTGAGGATCACACCCAACATTGTCCTCTGGCCTCCATGCTAAGGCACATCCACCATACCCATGATACATACACACAGGGGAAAAGAAAAGAAAAAGAAGCTGTCTTGCACAGAGCATAGCTACTGTTGTCTGAAAATTTCCCATGGTAATTGAGATGAGGCAGTGGCTGGGGGAGGAGACAGTGGTAGCACAAAAAAACAGGTCTCAATGGGAAGTAGTCTGAGGGTGCAGCTAAACTAGCCTGCTACAAAGGGGGGATTTCTGGTCGGACAGACCTAGGTTATAATTCCTGATGAAATCACTTCATCTCCAAGACTGTCTTTCTTCCTATACAAAATGCAGACACTGATTACCCTACTACATGTTTTCTGTGAAGAACAACATAAAGTGCTCATGAATGTGCCTGGGAGGGAATCTAACATAAAACAAGGTTTCAGTCTACAGGAGGTGGGTCTCGTCAGCCTGTGGGAGGTTACCCCTGAAGGCACCATACCTATCTGGAAGCTTTGCCCAGTTTGGGCTCTCTCCCAACTAGTCCCAGGCAGAATTACTTAACTAGAGCCCCAGTTCTGCCCACTCACTCTCCAGGGGCACTTCTCTCTCTTGTGTCTGAATGTCCCCATGCTCATGCTGGGAATTGAGCCCTCATTTTGAGGTATCAAAAATTTAGTATTTGAGAGCCGGCTTTGATGGGTGATGAATGTTAATGTAACCATCAGGATGGGGCCCTAATCTAATAGCGCTGTGGCTCTATCAGAAGAGAAGAACCTCAAGTTAGGACCTTCTGTCTCACTGTGATGGCCTGGGCTGGCTCAGGGCTCTATGAAGTGGCCATATCCAGGATGACCTCACCAGATCCAGCTTCTCGTCAGCCTTCAGAACTTCAAGCTAAATAAACTGTCATTGTTTATAAACTGCTTGGTCTACTGAAGCAGTTACAGCAACAGAAAATGTAACTAACATCTCCACCCCAAAAGTAACAAAGAAGAAAAGGGAAAGTGTTGTAAGAGAAAAGAAAAAGAGAAAAAGAGAAAAAGAAATTCGATGTTTTCTGACAACAGTGGTTTGAATAAGAATGGCCCCCATAGGTTCATGTATTTGAATGCTTAGACTCCAGGGAGTGGCACTATTTGAGAAGGGTTGAGAGGTATGGCTTTGTTGGAGGAAGTGGACCACTAGGGTGGGCTTTGAGGTTTCAGTCTCTCTCTCTCTCTCTCTCTCTCTCTCTCTCTCTCTCTCTCTCTCTCTCTCTCTCTCTCTCTCTCTCTCTCTCTCTCTCTCTCTCTTCCCTCAGCAATCAGGCTATAACTCTCAACTACTTCTCCAGCACCATGCCTCCTGGCCCACATGCCATCATGCCCCATCCATGATAATAATGATCTAAGAGCCTCTGAAACCTTAAGCAGGCCCCAATTAAATGCTTGCTCGTATAAGAGTTTCCATGGTCGTGGTGTCTTGTCACAACAGTAGAACACTGACTAAGACACCGGCCTTGCCTCTACCTGTCATTTCTCCCTCTTCTTCTACTTTCAATCCAAAGAAAGATCACCCTCCAGTGTTGGAAACCCTTTAAAATGATGAGGAGATACCTTAAGCAAATTCATTGACCATCATCTCAACATCAAACAGACAAACATCCATTCACCAAAAAGAATGAGTAAGAATTAAAACTGAAGTCTGGAATGAGTGAGGTACAATCCAGAGTGAGGTCACGGGCAGCACACATGGAATTCGGGATAGTAGACAGAGAAGAATGAAAGAGGCCAAAGTACAACGAGAAAAAGAGAAAGTGGATAATAGACAGGAGCTGCAGGGGATGGACCATGGGCAAGAGATGATTGGATCAATCTGTCTCTAAGACCCGTGCAGCCCCGTGCAGCCTGGAAGCTCTGCAGGCTAGCTCTAGATCGATTTGACAGCTCACTCATCCCTCCCTTCTAGGAATGCCTAGGTTGCATCTCTGCTAACTTGTACTTAGGCATGTCCTGTTCCTTTTCTCCTCCAGCTGGAGCTGTGGGAAGGCAGGGAATTTGTCTTACTTCATCTCTGAACCCTTGGGACATAGCATGATGGTTCACATACTTAAGGCACTCCACAAATACTCTTAAATGAATGAATAATAACGAATGGGCAGATGAATGAATAAATGTATTGGCAGCCACTGACACTGCACCAGGATTAGTGTGTTTCTATGAAGCCCTCTGGAAGATAGACCTTGTCACTGTTTAACACATCTTGAATACCCCTTTTCTATTTAATGAAAGAGTGATTTTTTTGCCCCATTTCGTATGTGAAACTCCCATTCACCAAATCACAGTAAGATAACCAAGAGTTCCCTCAAGTAACATGATTTTTTTCCCTTCGTCTTGCTTTGCTTTCCTGAATAAAAACGATCCCAATATAAACTAGGGAGGGAAGGAGACAGATACACCTGCCCTATAGTGCAGAGGAATGGGAGGGCAAGGGGGGGGCATCAACCTCACAAGGAGACC
>NW_022196903.1:48916343-48939541 GCF_008632895.1 Mastomys coucha
AAAAACAAAACTGGAAGACTTTGTAAATAAAGAAAACATCTAATAAAAACAAAAAACAAAAACCCGGAGGACTCTCCATAGCCTCAGGCAGAGGCCGCTGCTTCAGTGAGGTTCTCTCTACGGAAACTGGGAAAGGCAAGGCAGCCCCCTCTTCCTCCTTGTGCAGGTTGGAGTGCTGCAGGACTAGAAGGCAGAGATTCGCTTATGTGGGTTTAAGGTCAGCATTTCCAGCAGCAGCTGCACTCCGGAAGGCCCCCTCCAGCTGCTCCTCCATTAGGAACTCTCACACTCTTGAGGGCCACAGAGTGGCCTCTGTGGGGATCTCGGGCTTTGTACACTGTCCCATAGGCACCGACACCAATTTCAGCCACGGGTTCATATCGAGTGGTAGCTATTCTCGGAGCAGGGGGATCTTACGCTCGGCCAAGAGCTGTGGAGGTGGCCCTTTATCTGGGCCAGGGAGCCGGTTCTTGTGGCGCCATACACCGGGGATCGGTCCCAGGCAGCTGGATGCTTCGGGCCAGACCATAGACACGAAGTAAGATGATTTTTTAAATATGTTTGGATGTGCCTTTCATCCTTAGCACAGACTCATCTGGTAATGGAGTATGAAAAACAGGCTCTCACGTGCAATTTTTAATCTTTCTGTCACTGCGACACACAATATAAATGTTTTAAAACAGTGAAGGAAGAAAAGGAAAAAGGTTTCTTTGAAATCATCTCACATCCTCCTCCTCTGTTTACCGCTGTTGCCAGGGTCTGTGACATTAACACTCTGAGAACAGTTGGAGTGTGGCCAGAGAAAGAGTAAACCAGCCAACTGTGGTTGGAGCCACCCCCCAGCCACCCCCAGTGTAGACAACACACTTTCATTCCACAAGCAACAAATTAGAACCCAATACCAAACTATCCTTTAGAATTTGTAAAAAAACATGTTTGTAAAGATGCTAAAGTTTGCCTTCTGCATTCATTTTATTCCAGAACGCAAGGATTTGTTTTAGCCTCAGAGAAAGCAAACATGCAATTACAATTATATAAAATTAAGCTAGCTAATTGGGTATTAAAAAATTAAAAATTCTCCTTGTCTTTCTTTCAACTACTGTTTATCTCAACAATGTTCTGTTGCGATGTTAAGGCTCCCATTCCTTCAGCTTTGGCAGATTCCATTAACAACAGGGATTTAAAGACGGAGCTGACCATCTGTCCATCGCTCCCTGAACTTTCAGTTAAAGTGGATGAATAAAATTATCCTTAATTATGTTGTCAGGCAGCATCTGAGTCCCCAGATGTGCCAGCTTCTGGATCTACCACTCAAATCCCACTCGGAGATTTTGAGTGTGAAACACCAACTTTAGCAATAGAAGTTACATCTCAGTCAGTGTTGCCAATGCTGCCACTCATAGGATGCAGATCTGCTAGCTTGCTATCAAAGCATGAAAGATCAAACTTTCTCACTTCCTGTGTGTGCCCACGATGCTGGTAGAATGCTCCTAGGCCAGACAAGCAGCAAGGGGAAGGTCTGGGTAACTCATTGCTCATGGGAATTCTCCAGTGTTCACCACTTGGTTCTGTCACATGCAGAGCACAGACATGTCATGGCTTCTCTGACTTAATGCATTTGCTTAGCTGCCTCCTTTATTCAATGTGCACAAAGACCCTTCTTGGGTCAATGGTTTATAACTCACAGCTCTGAGTCAGGAGATGGTCACTTGGCATATCGGTTTGTGGTGTGGCTGGCAGGCAAGAGGTTCTGATCCCAGATCTGTCACTTCCTGGTTTTATAGCTCTGGGCAAGATATTTATTTTCCTAGAGCCTTGGTTTTCTGTCTTCACAATGGGAACAGTAAACATGTGTTCTTTTTTAGGGTTGCTCTGAGACCTGCTTCCCTCTGGGTAAATCCCGTAAAGATGTCAGAGTCTCCACTGTCTGGCATGAAGCTGGGTAAGACTTGCTTACTGATGCCTTTTCTATTTAACGACATTCAATGCTTTTCTCTTAATTCTTATTAATGATATGAATCTGAGCATCATTCTCAAGTTATTAAGGAAGCTGAACCAAGGGCAAACTGGTACTGCGGAGTCAGGTTGATGATGTATTTCTGACTCAAATACATCTTTATATGTGACCAGTGGCCATCTTTCTGTGAAGTTTATGCAGAAAGTGAAAGCGAAACATTTTTTTTTAAGTATTCGGATTATGCAATGAAGGCCTTTTCACCTTCTTTGCAGCAAAGAGTTGGTAAAATCTCAGAGCGTATGCAGATTTCACCGAGAAGCCATGAAGCTGCCTTCAAGCTGTATTCAAACCCCATGATTTTCAAGAAAACAGGAAAGGTGACGGCCTTTTGAATGCGAGGACACTTCCAAGGAGCAAACTGTGCTTTATTCTAAACTTCCTTGTAGAGTATTTAGACTTACTTTTGAACTTTGAACGCATCACTTTCCTGTACCTTTTGGTCTCATCCATCCTCCATCCCATCTAAGCATCCAGCTGCACTAGGCAGGGCTTCAGGTCCTGGGCAAGTCCCTCCTCTGCATCTCTCCCACTCAGTCCCTGCCAGCACCTCCTCAGATCCCACCTCACCCACCCCTTCCTTCAACAAACACTCATTGTCTCCTCCTTGAGACCCTTCCTCCACTCTTTCTGGCCACTAGCCCAGTCTTCTGCTTCACTGTACAAACAATTCCTCAACTCCAGAGCCTGTGTACTATTTGTAGCTCAGGGGTCAACTGAGTTCCCACAGATGAGGTTCTTTGTGACCACAGTGACATATCCAAGGACCAAGATGCAGTAAGAGCAGAGGCAACCATACAGGTTAGTCTAATGAGACTAAAAGTGACTTCTTTCTATTAATGGACAGGTATTAACCCCCTGGCGGTCTCTTAAGGAAGCCTATGCAAACACTAAGATTTTGGAATAAATTTACAAATACAGGGGTTTTCTCAGTTTTCTTTCTCACTAGATTTCCCTGACATTCTTGCGAGTTGTGCAAGCTGTTAAATCTCCGCCTTACTAACAAGGAAACTGAGGTGTAGGTGTGGTAACATGCCATGTGAGAGACCCAGCAGAGTGGGTGGAGGGAAGCCCTGTGAGTATGGAGCCCTCGTCTATCAGCAGCTGGCATCCCTGTGAATTCTGGCAGGTTCTTGGACCTTCTACCTCAGTCTCCATACTTGAGCATATCTTACTTTATTGACAAGTGTGAATGAGTTCATGACAGGTGAAAGGTGCAGGGTTTGTAGTGGCTTTGTCAATACTGTCCCACTGAGAGACACTCACTGGTTTTATGGAGAGTAATGCTTAAGCACATAAATATTCCTTCCCCAACTACCTCATGTTAGTTTCAAACTCAGATAATATAGACATTGAGTGATATATTATCAGTATTTGAAATAAAACGACTGAATAAAATACTGGCATGTATTTTCCATCTTGGGGGATAAAGAATAGCTTTTCAAAATACCATAGAGTAAGGAGCAGTAAAATAAAATAAAATGAATCTTAAAAAGTAGGGACTGTTTCCTGACCAACACTTACTTACCCTCCTTGATCTTCCCGTTACTGATGTATGGGCTAAGAAATAGAGGCTGTCCTGCATTCCCCTTCAAGGACTGGGAAGCAAGGATATTTCGGTATATGGAGTGAAATAGTCCGTCACCTGGGCTGACCATAAACAGGATCAATGAAACGATCACTTTCCACTTGGCACGAACCATTTCTTGTTGGCCTAGGGTAAGAGCAGTAACAGGCCACAGGTGAGACAGGAGCCAGTCTTTGCCTGTCCCCTTTACATGCACCATTTGTTGGCTTCAAAAAAGAAAACAAACAAAAATTTCCTATTGTGTATAAAGGCAGTTTGCTGCATACTGTGGATGTCACCAGGAGATAGGTAAGGCCAACCCAATCCCTGTTGATCCTGACCCCAGCCACCTAGAGGAAGGTTCTGCAAGGGACTTACAATGTACCAAGAAAGCAACTGTTATATTTAAAATAATGGCCTGAAAAGAAAGCCAGTACAGAATTAGGAAAAGTCTGGAAGCAACCAGAGTGCTAAAAAGGGTCCCTGAGTGAGTGAGTGGGAGGAACTGTGCCATCACTGCAGACTGGCAGGCGATCTGGGGACACTTTAGTGGGAGATGACCTAGGATGACAAGGTAGGTAGGAATGAAAGGAGGTGGAACTCAGGCATATGGGAGTAACAGAAAAAGCACACTCCACCCCATCCCCCCCATACACCTAACCCCCACCTCCATCCCCCAGCACCAAACACACAAGAGGTGGCTTAAGCAAAGGGAAGATCATGAGCATATAATGCCCTTTGCAGGGGACTTAAAATAAGCTACTGGGTTGGTTGGTTGCTTGCTTGGCTGGTTGGCTGGATTTGTTTTGTTGTTTTGTTTTGTTTAACATCACTTTGTCTCTCACAAATCACAAGTCTTATATCCAACAACAAAACAGAAAGAAGAGATGGAGGATCCTCTAACTATTTCCCAGTTCCTCGGCTCATTGTCATCTGACAGGCAAATGAAAGAATCAGGTCCCACAGGGCGCACGCATGTCTGCTATCTTAACACTTAGAGGTTGGGGTCAAAAGGATCAGCAGTGCAAGGTCATCTCTGGCCACATAGTAAATTGTCAGCTATCCTGGGCTACATGTGTGAGACAGGATGTATGTGTAGAAGAGGGTAGAGAGACAGTTTAGACATCAAGGGCTCTCGCTGCTCTTGTAGAGGACCAGAGATTTTTGTCCCAGTTCCCTGTGTTGGGGGCTCACGACCTCTTCTAAGTCCAAATCCCCTCTTCTGGCTTCTGTTGACAATAGTATACATGGGTGCATATAGCCTCACACAGACAAATGCACACAAACATACACACATATACACACGCACAGTTAAAAATAAAAGTAAATCATTTTTTAAATGAGAGAAGAAAAGGGAGAAAATTAGTAACAGCCTTTAAATGCATTGTTGGCTGAGAATATTCTCCTGGCACGTCATCAGGATGGCTTGAAGTCATGTGGTCTGCCATCCAGGTTTTGCATAGACTCATAAGTTGTGCTTGTAATGGGCCCTTCCATGTATTTTCAATGTATTTTTCCCCCATTTGAATCCCTGAGTAACTCCACCAGCAAGGCAACAATAACTGACTTCAATGTTAGGTAACAAAACTAGACTCAAGATGTTGTCTCATGCAAGGATATGAAGGTAAAGAAAGCAGGGCTTGATTTCTCCCTGCTCCCCCATGTTGAGGTACATGAGCACAACTTCAGGGGTACACGGTATATGGGGGTACATAGAGCTTCTGTGAAGGATGGTCAGAGGCTGTTCTCACTTAAAATCTTCATTTATTTAAACATAGGTTTTCTTTTCATTACGTGGAGTTTGCCCATACTGCATTAAAACAATGTTCCTCTTTATTACTGAGCTTTTTCGACCATCCTAGACCTTCCACCAGAGGCAGATGCCCTTCTTGCCACACCTTGATCCCAGCCCTGCCGAGGGTATCACAGAAGCTGTGCCTGCCAGTCCCTGGCTCCACACCATTGCTACTTAAGCATGATGGGTAGCCTTAGCTCTAAATCCTGGTTAGGGTGGTTTTATTTTAGAGCTGGGAATGGAACCCAGAGCTCTTGCATATTCTATATGAGTATACTGCCATTGAATTATAACCCCAGCAGCTAAATTCTAAACAAAAGAGTGTTCAGTGAATAAATACCCCATTCACTCAGGTTTCTGATTATAAAGGGAAATATACAATTATGCAAACACAATGCCTGCTTTTGATTTTCTGTGCTTCAAAATGTCAAACCATTAGAACATTTTAAAAATGCAAAATGTGTACAAATCTATTTACCACATGTTTAACACAACTCAATTTAGCATAATACAAAATATTGGTTGTGGCAAATTTAAAAGGGTTTTCAGCAACATTTTCCCATTGAGGTAAGGGTTTATAATCATAATTTGATTGAATATATGACCCTTGTCATATCTCTCAGGGTTAACTTAATAGAATTCTCATGCTTAATGTAAATAAACCCATTCAAATATAGTACACAGCTAAAAATGATTCTGCCTGTTATTGACTATAATAAAGAAGCAAATGATTTTAGAAATTGAAATTAAGTTCTCAAGAGGCCCAAGGGTAATGGCCGCTATGGCACTGTTAAGATATTGTTTTTAATTATGTGAATTTGTTACACCAAGGCTTTAATAACATAGCTACTTTCAAAGAATGGCTGAAATCAACAATTCTACTGATTCAGAAAAGAAAAGCATAGTGCTAAAAATAGTAATAATAATAGAAGAGGCTCTTCCAGGAAGAGGGTCCCCTGGGCAGACACAAAAATCCACCCTGTTGTCTAGTTTCCCTGTCTTCCAGCAGCAAGCCTCCAGCCCCCTTAATGGCACCATTAATATTTAAGCAACCACTGTAGTCACAACACTGCCTCAGAGAGCAGAGTCTCACTCAAGTATGTTTTTTAAAAGAAATGGTGGAAGCCGGCTTGTTTTAATTGACATAAATTTAGTACACAAAAGTAAGAATTAGATCAATTTAGCAGAGCTCATTAACATTTAATCAAGTAACTACTAAAGTCATGGTGTTCCACGTCAGTGAATTAAGGCAACATACTTCATTTCACAGTTCTCATTTAACAGAATTCCACAACTGCTCAGCTGTCATCTCTCCTAAGGGAAATGAAAACCATTAGCATGAATGGAGGAGTGTGGTTTAAAAAAAAAAAAAAAAAAAGGAAAAAAAAAAGACCTGCATTGCTTTTGCTGATCCTAAGTTGGATTAAATCTCTCATCTATTAAACATTGAGTTCTCTCTGAATGAATAAACCTATATGACACAGAAGTTGTGATTCACAGAATGTAAGAAAAGAAACAGAGAGATGTAGGGAGGGGAAACAAAGAAAAAAAATCTACTGACCACACATCTCTACTTGAATGAATATGAAGGACGCACAGAAAGCTCCAGTCTAAAAACCATCATAGTGACAAGTTCAGGGAAGATAGTCCTCTTGGTGTTTAGGAACACAAATGCTAGGTGTACTCCAGCCATATTAACAAATCATCGAGGCAGTTGGACAGCATGTGTCTGATAAAAGCCACCACTAAATAAACCACCACTAAGTTACCATCTGAACCCATGGGCCATACATTATGTTAAACAAAGCTATTTAACCCAATGCTCTTTATCTTTAGGATAAGAACACACCCCATCTACAGCCACACACCAGATTAGTAAGTCACCACTCAATAAAGTTGTTATAGACAACAACTGAAGTGATTGAGGAGAGCACTTGGAAAAGATGACAAAGCTTTGGGTAAACAAGAGTAGACCACTAGAGCAGATATAGGTATTTCCTCCTTGCTTTATACTTCATATAAAATTCTAAGTTTTCAACAACAATTAATCTTATAGATAAAAAAGAGTAGTTTTCTCTGATATTTTTGGTTTCCTTTCAAACAAAGCAAAGCAACTGATAGCCACAACAAAAAGCAGGGGGCATGTTCCTTATTCCTCATTACTACCTGCTTATGACCTCTGGCGTTTCCTAGGAATAAGGTTCTGTTTGTTCTTTTTTTCTCCAACATTCTATTGAGATGTATCCCAGCCTAAAGCCACAGAATGTCAGAGGCTCAATGTGGGGTTTTCCTTGGTAACTTAGAAGGCCCTGGATAAAAGTGAGATGCTGCTGCATCCTTATGGTATTTGTATCTGTTTCTGCTTAGCATCAATGGTTCTGTCAGAGGCTCAATGTGGGGTTTTCCTTGGTAACTTAGAAGGCCCTGGATAAAAGTGAGATGCTGCTGCATCCTTATGGTATTTGTATCTGTTTCTGCTTAGCATCAATGGCAAATATGCAGGTTAAGCATTACAAAGCAAGTGTGTGTGACACTGATAGATCTAAGTGAAGAGGAGCCAAGGTAGATAGATCCACAGAAGACATTAAGTGTTCATATGATCTGATTTAGGTGTCTGACAGGGTTAAAAACAAAACAAACAAAAAACCAACCCCAAACAAAAACACACCTGACAAAGAACAGACTTGATCAGGAGGATTCTATCATTGATGAAGAGTGGGACAGAGACTCAAAGCTATCTGATTCCCACTGCCTCTGTCTTGGATCATTTAGATATTCTGACTCTAGTTTCAGATCCCAGTCTTTAGCCTGTCCCAGTGATCGATTGTTGGACAATACACAAACATCTAAGGAGATAGATGGAATCCAGTGAAGTCGGTCTTTCTGGGGAAGGTCTGCCACCATAACTCATCAGTGGGCCTTGGTTAGATAGCAGCTTCTCTGGGTCTCAGTGTGACATCATGATCAGGACAGCTGCCAGTTACATCTGTGGGAAACCTGGAAGACAGTTCTTCAACACAGATTCTTTTTTTAAAACCCAAACTACAAGAATTTACCATGGAATGAGTTATATCTTAAAGCAAGTTTAAAAAAATAACCCTAAAACTTACCAATTCCTGGTTATTTTAGTACTGACTTCTGTGCTACATTTTTATGTGTTGGTTAGGTGAATGAAAAAAAGAAATAAAAGAAAAGAAACATGACTGGCCTTGGGTATGCTGAAGGAGAAAGTCTGTTGTGGATAAAATGAAGAACATAGCCAGAGGCAGGAACATCTGGGAGGGTCTAACATGGACATGACCAGACTGAGCCAGGCCACATAAGGAGAAAAGGAGGGGAAGAGGGGGAAGGGAGCCCAGGGGCAGCAGCCAGGGAACCCATAAGAGCAGACAAAAACAAAAGGGGGGAACCAGGTAATTAAAATGATTGGCAGCTGGAAAAAGGGCAGCCTAGCCTCTGGACTGGAGGTTTAGGATAGGAGATGGGTTAGGCTAGCTGTTCCCCCTTAAGAAACAAGGACTAAGGGATGCTGGAAGAACCTGGTGGCCAGGTCTGTTTTGATATGGTAAATAGACAACTCAGCCATTTGCCCCAGGGTTTGAGACTTAACTGTTGGCATTCTGTGTGAGAGCTTCCTTCCATGCGTTGTTTGCCAACTGTGTCCCTTAGCTCTTCAGAGCTGGACATCAGCTATGTCAGCAGTATTACACCATAGAAATTGGCAATGTCACCAACCAGGTCTCTCTCCCCCAGAGTCCATTGCCGTAGAGCTCTCTCACCTCTTTATCTATAAAGTGATCTGAACACTACTTTCCATCGTCTTCCTCATCCAATCCCCCCCCCCCAAAGTGGCCAGCAGAAGAGACAGGAAAGGCAAGTCCTGCTCAGTTACCTTCTGTACATTGGAACAAGGATGGGATGCTCAGTCCAGAGGCCTCAAGAAAAGAAACCCAAAGAGGCCACTTGGAAGTGTTTACTAGTGAGTTAAAGGTACAAAATCTAGAATGAGAACACACACACATACACACACACAGAGGCACACTGGCACACACACTGGGACACACACATACACAGGCACACACACACAAACACATACCATACACACAGGCACGCACACACTCCATTCAGGCTTCCCTGTGTCTCTTTACTCCTCAATTGTCTATTGTACAATATGACTACACTAGCAAAAGGGATGCTGTTTCATGTGGTAAATATTATTTCCATAATTAATATAGGTGTTTGGACACCTTTCCACTTTTCACTGCTTTTTAGGTTCCCAACATGATAAATAATATTTTGAAAAAATAAAAATAAAACAAGTCAGTAACAGGACTTCCATGAAATCTGTAATTTAAAAGAGTACAAGTGAGTGGTTTTGCTGTTTAGAAAACACCTGTGTACCTTGTGGGGTTCTGTGAGCATAAATGAACCATGAGAATTTGATAATAAAGGCCATTGTATAAACCTTGAATTAAATAGCAGCCCAAATTCTAAATGTAGCCATTTTGATAAAAGATTTCCGTGTAAGCAAACGAATAAAGCAAAAATTACTTCCAGATTTCCATTGTTCATTTCCTTAAGACATCATTTCAATTCCTAAAATTGACATTTGAAGCAGGACACTCCCCTAAGGTGAAGGAAAGGCTTTGGCTGACGTGGCCTGGAGCTCCTATCTCTCCTTCACAGGCTTCAGCTCTGGCACAAGACCCTGTAAACTGATCGCTCTGATGAATTTAGCCGTCACTATCTCTGCCACCATACCCTTGTACTTGCAAGAGTGGGACACAGACTCTAATTGTGTGTCAGGTAAAGAGTGAGCTGGGTCGAGAAAAGGAGAAAATAGTATAATCACAGGCTGAACTGTAGAGCTTCACCATGAACTCTTATTCCACTAGGGGAAATGAGGGAGGCCAGGGCAGAACGAGGAGTAAAGTCGGCATGGCTCCAGTGTTTATAAGTGCTCTGAAATAGATATCGTTCCTGATCAAAGGCACCATCACGACTTGATAGCAGTGACGGCAGCCAACTGATAAACACTCCTCTTGTAGGAACTGCGCTAATTGTTTTATCGGGGTTTTTTTTTGTTTCTAACCCTTGTCAGGTGGGTAACATAATTGATCATCCTATTTTGTAGCAGAGCAACTGATTCTTGAAGAATTCCTTGCCTGGATTCACAAAAACTGAGCAAGGAATCCAGAGAGTAGACCTGGGAACATGACACCCCCAAATATGACGCCTAGGCATTCAGTGCAAGCTGACCCTTCCACCGTCCCCTCTAAAGAACCAGCCATGAAGGCATAACCCGTCTCTCCTTCTCTGAAGGTGGTTGTAAGACCTGCTTTCCAGAGGGTGCTGGCCTTTCCCAGGAGGAAGGAGACTGGTGAAGAACCCGAGCATCCCTGCTGAAGCATTTGCTGCTGTAGACCAGTATTCCATTCCTCCCGTTTGTCTATCCAAAAATGCAGTTTCCCCTGGGCCTTCGCTTTCTGATGAGTCCTGGATCACTTAAAACTTAAATTAAATAAAAATGTTATGCTTTTCTTTTGTTAATTATTTTTCTCTTTGCTTTAAGAGTCTCGGCTGTGACTTTGGCAATGGGTGAGAGGATATTTTTCTTCCTTCAAAAGCCAGTCCTAACTAAGTTACAAAGCCCATCCCATGGCCCCAATACCAGCCCTTCCCAGCATGTCTATTTCTTGTTCAAGTAAGTCCAAAAATACCACATGATCCATCTCCTAGAATGAAATGAATGTGTGTCTGAGAAATTCTGCTTAAATACAGAATTTAAACCCATAAGTCAGCAATATTTGCCCAAGGAAATCTTATCTTATATGACAGGCATGAATAACCCTATGGAACATACTTTATGATTTTATTCCTTCAACAAACCTTTCTAGGGAACATCTGTGTCCTTCCTCCCTTGGCCTTGCCCTCTGAACCCTGAAGAAGGAAAACATCTGGCTAATTGCAGCCAGGGAGGAGATTTCTGTGGAAATGACCAAGCAATGAGAAGTCACCAGTCCTGAGGAAAGTGCAAAGGCCCTGAGGTGCAAACAAGCTTGGCTATTGGTGAGAAGAGAGGGAACAAACTTGGTAGCACAAAAAGAAGTGGGAGAGAGGGGTGGGGCCTCTCGGAGGCACGTGGGTTAACAGTGAGAAACTGCTATGGGGCTTTAAGCCAGAGGACAATAAGGTGACGCACTGTGTAAAATGATCACTCCAGCTGTTCTGTAGCAGGTGGACTATAGCATAATAGGAACAGAATCAGTATTCTAATTATAGGAGACTATAGTGGCTCGGTAGTGATGAAAGCAGTTGTGCCAGGGAGTTATGGCAGAGCTATTAATGAATGAATGGCCAGCATATTTTGAAGGCACATCCACCTGTGTCTGTTAATAGGATGTGGTGGCTTCAGGAAAGAAAAACAGGAAGGACAGCTACTTTAGTTCATTTTCACTTACTACAGCAAAACACCCAGGGTCAAGGAGCCTGCAAAGCATACATGGATTTGATGGCTCTGCTCGAGAATCCAAGAGCGTGGTAGCAATATCTGCTAAGCATCTGGTGGGCCAGCTGCATGATCACAGGGTAGAAGCCATCACCGAGAGACAGAGCAAGCAGACCAGCAGGGGTCTCTCTTCTTGAAAATGGACCACTACTATCATGACCTCAGCCAATGCCCATTTCCTCCCAGAGGTCACGCTTCCAAAAACCATTCACACGAATTTCAGAACTCTGTTCCTAACACATGAACTTCTGAAAGACACACTCAAGCCACAGGGCTTTCACCCAGAGTGACTGCTTTTATTTTTAAAGACTAAGTTGTTTCTTAGGCACAATCACACATGTAGACACACAGGTTGCAGCCCTAACTCTCACAACCTTGACATAGGACCTTATTTAAGGGAAAAAAAAGTGGCTTTGGAGATATAATTGGTTATGATAGGTTGTGGATTGGGATAGAATTTGTAACACAAAATTTGTATCTTTAGAAGGAAATACAGGAAGGAGAGTGACTTGCAGGAAAGAGAGACACAGAACACAGCCACATAAGAAATGGGGACCAGAGCAGCACAGCTAGAAGCCAAGGGATCATTTGCTTGTGTAAACCGCCAATGCCAGAATAGACAGGTAGGGCCTCTTCACTGGGGATTTCAGATGGGAGCCAGAGCGGCCTCTGGACTGCAGCCTTGAGAGGCCAGTAAGAAGGCCCACCACATGCTCATGGCAAGGTGTTGAGAGTAAGTTCCTGTTGTCTCCAGTGTGTGTGTGTGTGAGTGTGTGTGAGTGTGTGTGTGTGTGTGTGTGTGTGTGTGTATGAGTGTGTGTGGGGGGGGAGAGAGAGAGTCAGAGAGATAGAGAGACACAGAAAGATACTGCCCCAGTCATTGGAAAGCCTACTGGATTCTTGGCAAGAGAAAGTAAAAAAGTACAAACACCCTCCCCCTCCCAAATTCTTCAAGTTGCCTTTAGGCATATACAGGAAAACTCTTAAGTGGTCAGCAAGAAATGGAAAGGGGGAATAAGAGGTCAATTTCTCAAGTCAGGTCTGATGAGCATGGGAGCATGGAAGCAATATCTAAGTTCAAGCCAAAAAAAAAAGTCTTCGTCTTCACAAAGTTGGCTTACCTCACTGAGAGCTTTAAGGCTGAAGGGTCCGGGTGGTATTCAGGATGAAGACGAGGAGAAAGCATACAGACTGGCTTGTCCGGTTCTTAAGCCTTTGAATCACCCTCAGTATTGCCCTGTCAGCGGTTTCTGAAAGCAAACACTGTTTTCACTTGTACTCGCTGCATTCTGACTTCTGTCCACACTATCTTGCTAAAATCACCGATGAACTCATTTCCAAATTAAAAAAAAAAAAAATCATCGGTCTTCACAGCCGACTTTGCTGGTGTTCACAATGCCTTGTCTAAAGCTTTACCAGCCTTTGCCTCATTGAGTCTGAGCTTTTATGGCTCCCTCCATCACAGCTTCCTCCACCCCTGGAGTTCCCAGGAGCCCACCCTTGCTCAATTGATTATCTCACCTGACTCACACACCTTCTCCTGGGGAAACATCATTCGAACTAGCACTTTCTGCTGATGTACGTCTCTGACACTTCTGACTCATGGCTCCAGCTGCCTGCTGAATTTCTCACCTGAAGCCCCCTCAGTATATTAAACTCCACATGTCAACATGGAAGCCAGGCCTGTTAAACCACAGCGAGCGCAATCCATCTGCTTGGGTTCTTACAGGAACCTCTCAGGAGAGAGAGTAAACCTTCTTTCTAAAGGCACAAGTACTCTGGCACTAGAAAACAGAGAGACAGCAGTAAACGAGGTAGTTCAAGCTCGTGGGATGGGGAATAACAGTTTGCGAAGGAAGAGAGCGTGGTTCCAATGAGAAACACGCTACCTCAGACTACAGAACTACACAAAGGCTCAAAGTGCTCAAGAACTTAGGCACCAAAGCAGGTGTAGGTGCCAACAAAAGCAGGGAGAATCTGCCCTAAAGTTCCTCTTTGAGAACATTTAACCGACGTACTAGACATTAAACAGTGTGGAAGAGGCACCTGCCTAGAGCTAAGAGAAACGGCACACCCATATTCTCCACAACCCTGGAGTATTCAGCATTGTGGGGATTGGTTGACGTCTAGGTCACATCCCCCTTCTCCTTACATGGGAGGCTGAAGGATTCCTTTCCACAGTGACTAGGTCTCCTTAGAGAGAGAACTTGTGTGCAGTCATGAGGGGATCATTAGTCACATGTTTGAGACTCCTCCTGTCAACTTAGTAAATGCAGATCTCCCAGTACTCAGAGTTTCTAAATAATAATGTAGTTTCTTATACTCAGAGACTGCAAGGAGCCACCGGAAAGTCCAAAAAAAACAACAACAACAAAAAAAAAACATCCAAAAGGCACTGCATGAAACAAATTATCTAACTAAACCTTCATAAGAAGCAACAATTCATGGAGTGGAGTTAACTCTATATAAATATTAAATAATGTTTATTATACTTATTATAATATATAAACATCCTCAGAGAGATGAGACACTACATTCAGGAACCAACAGGATGCTAAACTGCATCAAAACAGGCCATTTTTAACTCAGCGAGTTACATGAAACATACAAGACAGGGATTGTAATTGTAGTAAGCCATACTCTTGGCCGCGAGCCACATTCCTGCAGTAGAGTAAATGCTGGATATTGACTTAGGAAAAAGAAATTGGTAACTATGTCCATGGGTCTCCAGATAAGACACTCAGGAGACACAGTGTGCAACAGGCTAACTATTCACTCTGTGGACTGAGACTACAAATAGGAAGCAGAGACAGTCAATCTGGGGAAGAAGGCTGATGGCGCAGTGACCGGAGACCAGAGAAGGTGCTGGGAGGGCAAATCGGAGCACAGCACAACCATATACATGTGTGAAAGCATCAGATGCAACTTATTTGTAAGTTAGCTAAAAACAATTATAAAAATCACAACTTCAAAAGAAGCAAAAGGTCCTTTAGGCAACAAAGGTAGAGAACAGGAGAAAGTGGGAGGAGGAGGCCTCTGAGTTAGGGAAAGATGGGAAGCATGAGAAGATGACTAAGATTTTTAGAGAATATTGGGAACTTTCACCCACACATAGGCATATGATGGTAACAAACATCAGCAGTATCAGTGCATCACTCTCGCCCCTACACTTCTCCTTCCTTTATTTTCTTTTTCTTTCTTTTTTTTTTAACAGACGTAATTCATTTATTTTTCTTGTATAAAAACCCTTATGTGGTCACCACAGCTGGAGCCTGGGTCCTCTGAACAGAACTCTGGTGTGGGTTTTCACAAGATGATTAGTGAATTCCTGGTAAGGAGACTTGGTGAACACAGTCTCTTTCAAGAGGTTGGGGGTCAGGTAGCTGTAGGTCTTGGAGATGACATCAAAGGTGGCCTTGGCAAAGTTGCCCATGGTGGCAGTGCAGCCTCTGGCTGAAGTGTAGCAGTCATCTATACCTGCCATTATCAGGAGCTTCTTGGGCACAGGAGCAGAGACAATGCCAGTGCCTCTGGGGGCAGGGATGAGACACGCCAGCACAGAGCCACGGCGACCTGCCTGCCATGATTAGAAACGCACTGTGCTGTCTGCCAAGCTCCCTCCGAATTAGCTTCCAAGTCTTCCCGCTGCCTCCTGCTCCTCCTATGTGGGGTTCCATGGTATCCATTCCTCTTTACTATGTGCCATGTAGCAAGAGATAGTGCAGAGACAAGAGAGTGGAGAAAGAAAAAGACAGAACACATGGAAGTGGAAGGCTTGTGTAGAGTCTCGAAAGAAGTCCTAAGGACTCACTCAGTCTTTGCCTCTAACAATTAGAAGGTGCTGTGGGGCTTGGTGCTTTGAAGATTGAGGTAGACCACAGTGACAGAATGGGCTTGACGTTAACAGCCTTCGCCAAGTAAGCCCACTTCAGCAGAATGAGGAGGATGGGAACTTTGGCCAGGGCAGGGAAGCAGTCATGGGCAGTGATGGGGCAATTGGAAACCATGGGAAGGTAACGCTGGCAGAATCTTCTCAGTGATGTACAGATCACAGTCACGGAAGGAGAGGGGCCTCTAAGGAGACTCCTATTCTCTGACTTACAAGGGGACAGGGATTGGTGTGATCACTGAACATTCATTTCTCTCTGGGCTTTGGCGCCTCCGTTGGTAGATTCCAATGGTTAGATGAACTCTATGGGTCCCAGCATCCCAGCTCGGAATTCCAGGGTTCTAGCTGCACACAGGACTAAAACTGCAGGTTCTGAGTCTCACATTGACAAGAGGAAAATTTGAATCACCATTCTACCCTGTGTATCAGTGAGAGACTGGTTACCCAGGAAACACTATTTTGTAGTATGGCTTTGAGTGTGGATTAACATAACAACAAAACCCCAACTACACTTTCCCAATAAGTGCCTTCCAGCTAATTGTTGGTTCAGATGAGTTTAAATGTGGCTGCACAGAGGGCCACTCCCCTCCAAGGCAACTTAATTCTGTAAACGCCTCAATACGCAGAAAGGGAGAGAAAACAAAGCAAGTGATTTTCAGTGGCATCTGCTGCCTGTTGATAATATTATTTGTCAAGAATCCCAGGCAGGGATGTTTCTCATTTTCAGGATTAGCTAGAGCTGCCACCTGCCTTTGCCGAGCTGTATCACAGGGTCCAGGCAGCTTCAAAGGCAGTTTCGTCTTCATTAACTTCCTACACTTCTTGTCGATTACCTCAGAAGCTTGGGGGCTATTCCATTAGCCTTGACTGTCCCTGTAACATTTCTACTCACCCTCAGCACAAAGCAGTCACCTTTCTTTGTCCCTTCAAACCTCACCACACTTTCCCATGCAAATACCTTAAAACAGCATTCAGTTCTTTAGTGGTGCTATCTATGGCGTTAGACTATGGAGTCGGACACTGTCAAAGCTTAAGAGTAATATGACAAAGACACAGCACCTGTCCTCAAAGAGCACACATTCTAGGAAGGGGATGATGTGCAGGGAAGCCAGTGACTCCAGATGGTCTCTAAGTAAGCACTATAATGAGGTTCAAGGGCTGGGCTCTGTGGCCAAGAAAAGAAATAAATACCCTCATTAAATTCTCAATGGACCATAACCCATTTGCAATGTAAATCTTGCTGCTCACTGTACAAGAAGCTACCTGTAACTTCAGCCAAGGCAGGGGTGTGGCTTCCAAACCACTAGAGGTGATTTTGCTATGGGCACATACAGCCCCCCTCTCTCCTCCCTCTGCCCCCCTCTCTGAATTTACAACAGGGGAAAAAGAAGAACAGATACAATGTAAACACTGACCTTGGATACAACAGAGAGGGTAGGAAAGGCCAATGGAAACAGCAGAAAGGTTGCCCCCATTTCATGCTTAAGAGGAACCAGCAGAGTTGACAGTATGATCTCAAGAATAATTAAGGAAGCAACTGCTAAGCCAAAGTGGGAAGCTGTGAGACCACACCACTTCCAGAGAGTGGTGTTTAGAAGAGAGATTGTCCTCTGCCCAGGTTCAGGACGAAGAGTAGAACAAGAGCACACAAAAGGAGGGGCACCTGCCCAGGAATAAGAACCGGACAACTCCTTAGCCTCCCAAGATGGGACAGCCTCAGCAGAGAGCGTCTATGAGCAAGATGCAAGCCCCCATGCCTAGCTGCCCCGGGTAATGGGATTTAGAGCATGTACTTCAAATATGACTTCTGTCATTTAAAAACCATGTTCTTTCAGACAAAGTGATCACATCCTGTGGAGACTCACTCTGCCTTTCATTGCAGTCAAGGATATGTGCACATCTATACATATAGAAGCCTGTAAAGTACTAAAGAGAGTAACCAAACCAGTACCTGCCCTCCTCTTCCACTTGAGAATTTGGAACAAGTCCTTGGCAAAAACAACCAAACAAGACAGAAACAAACAAACAAAAGATTGTGCTAAAGCATACAGCAGGCTCAGGGATCTGACTAGTTGCTTAACCTATAGCGAAAATACTCACGTACTTTGGTTGCCAACTATATAGCTAAAGAGTTGGTGTCCGTACATCTGATCGAGTGTCACACCAGAGTTTAAGTTTGGAAAAGAGCCACCATCTTTAGGTTACCATGGTTCCAGAGAGACCAGGCTTAGCTTTGTGAATAGAAAAGCTCCTGAGCCTCACCCTCTGCCCTAGCATGGAGGTGTCTAGAACACATCAGCTGTAAGTTCTTGAAGGAATTGTGCTGTAACTCTGACAGAACCATCTCTGGGTCAGCCATAACAAACTCTTGCTTTGATCTAAGAAGTTGGTGCGTTTCCCCTAAGGCCTTGTCCTTCCTTCTCTCTCTCTCTGCACTCATTCTCAAGCATCCCTTGAACACTGGCCACCAGTTTACATGTGTGTAGTCTTGCCACTACCATGGCAATTTCAGAATACTGTCCCTATTCCCAACCATCACTGACCAAACAGTTCCTGACAACCATAGATCCGAAGTCACGATGACACTGTGCTATGACTGCAGATCCCAGGCTCTAACACCAAGAATCTTCATGGTAAATCAAATCCTTTCCTCCCTTCTTCCTGTCTGTAATCCAGACTATCCACAGTACAGAACAGCACTAGCACTTACTCGCCGAGGACATTTGCAAAGCTTCTGACCCCATCTCTCTGGCTTCAGTTCCTCTCCACCGCAGTGCAGCCAGCGCACCTTAATGCCAGAATGAACTACCAAAGACAAGGCATTTTCTTTCCAAAAATCCCTTCAAGGACTCATGACTGCAATCAACGGCATGACACAAACACTTCAGGCATGAAATTCGGTGTCCTTCAAATGTGACTCCAAAATAACTTTCCTGACCAAAGTCAAACAAACCCTTGTGATGTTTTGTATATGCTTGGCCCAGGGAGTGGCCCTATTAGAAGGTGTGGCCTTGTTGAAGTAAGTGAGTCACTGTGGATGAGGGCTTAAGACCCTCATCCTGGCTGCCTGGAAGTCAGTACTCTGCTAGCAGCTTTCTGATGAAGATATAGAACTCTCAGCTCCTCCTACACCATGCCTGCCTGGACACTGCCATGTTCCTGCCTTGATGATAATGGACTGAACCTCTGAACCTGTAAGGCAGCCCCAATTAAATGTTGTTGTTTATAAGGCTTGCCTTGGTCATGGTGTCTGCTCACAACAGTAAACCCTAACAAACACACTCCTTGACAAACTTTTTGCTCCAGGTTAAACAAAAAGCTTCCCCCTTCCCTGACTTAACCTAGTGTTTTGGTATTTTGTTTCATTTCATTTTCATTTCTACACCTTTAGAAAGCACAGCTTGAAGCAAAAAGTAGGGGATTCCCAGAGCAGCTGAAGGACAGCAGAATGGAAGATTTCTTACTTACACGTTTTATCAATATTTGAACATTTTTATACGCAAACATTAGAAAATTAAATATTCAATATTACTTGATTTAATGGATAATTGAGAGAATTAATCCTGGAGGATCTATCTGGGTAACCTTCGTAAAGAGCCATTCAGGATATGACAAGAGAGATTTTTGAAAGATGGATGGATGATTGAATGTGAAGCTTCAATAAAGAAGGAGGTAGCCCCCAAAGCTCTAATCTAATATCCGTAGCAGCAGCCAAGCCTGTGCCATGTAAAGATGACTTGTATCCAAAATCAGACCACAGGTTGGGGGAAAAAACCCAACTGTTGTCAAAAGACAAATTGCTAAGAGTTTTAGAACTAACATATCTAATGACTTAGTTACTTCTCTCCTGTTGCTAACACCTCATCTTGTTCTGACTCAGTGCAATAAAAGACAAATGTGTTTTTCTGTTTAACTTGTACTGCAGTGTTCCCTGGGTTGAGCAATATCAGTGTCTGTTTTTCTCCAGCCATGCTTAGGAGTCCTAGTTTCATCCATAAAGTCTCTGATCATTGGTCCTTTGAATCTGAGTCATTCCTACCTAAATCTTTGAACTTGAAAACATGACATAAAGGGTTAAAGTCTGTTCCTGGTTTTAACATCAAAAATTTGGTTCTTAGCTTCCTGACCAATCTGAGCATTCACTCAAATCAACATAGATCTGAGGGGCCAGTGCTAGGGTCATACCCAGAGTCTTGGGCATGCAGTGCAAGTTCTCTACCACTAACATTCCAAATCCCTACTTTTAGTGTGAATACTAATGAGCTGTCATACTAGAAGCATTTTTATATATATGAAAAACTTTCCTTTGGAATGTATTTCAAACATTCTTAATTCATTGCATGAAAATCCACATAATAAAGCTGCTAGGAATGTTGACCTCAGTAGTCATGTTTACTCTGTTAGGTTTTTAGAGCCAAAAAGGCTCATATGTTGAAGATTTGGTCCTGAGCTGCTGGTTCCAATCAGGAAGAGGTAAGTGGATCATGGGAGCTCTCTTAATTAATCAGTGGGTAAATTCATTGATAGATTCCTTATCTATTTATTTGTTTGTTTACATCCCAAATGTTGCCCTCCTCCTAGTACCCCTTCTTAGAGTTCTTCCTCCACTCCTCCTCTTCATCTATGAAAGGGCAGTCTCCCCTCCCTGGTATACCCCTACCCTGGTACATCAAGTCTCTGCAGGATTAGGTGAATCCTCTCCCACTGAAGCCAGATGAGGCAACCCTCTGCTACATCTGTGCCAGGAAGCCTTGGGCCAGACTGGCTCAGTCTCTGGGAACTCCCGGAAGTCAAGGTTAGTTGACACTGTTGGTCTTCCTGTGGAGTTGCCATCTCCTTGAGGGCCTTCAATCCCTCCTCTAACTCTTCCATAGGGGTCCCTGACCTCCATCCAATATTTGTTTGTGGGTATCAGCATCTGTCTTAGTCAGCTGCAGAGTAGAGCCTCTCATAGGGCTATTATGCTGGGTTCCTGTCTGAAAACATAACATAGCATCATTAATAGTGTGAGGGATTGGTGCCTGCTCATGGAATGGGCCTCAAAATGGGCTGGTCACTAGTTCGCCATTCCATCCATCTCTGCTCCATCTTTGTCCCTGCATTCCTTTTAGACAGGACCAATTTTGGGTCAAAAGTTTTATAGATGGGTTGGTATTTTCATCTCTTTGCTGGAGGTCCTGTCTCATTGATGGATTCTTAATATGATGACATTGTTTGGAGGTGACAAACCCTTTACAAATAATGTCTAGTTGAAAAAAAGGTGTGGCATTAGGGGATATTTCTTGGCTCAGATCCCAGTCTCTTTCTGTCCTCTCTCCTCTGTCCTTTCTCTTCCTTCCCTCACCCTTCCCTTTATTTTCTCCCATCTACTTACTCTTTCCTTCTTGTCCATCATAAGATAAGCAGTCCTATTCTACCATGCTCTCACCATGGTGAATGAAATCCTGTCCTACCTCAGATCTAAAGCAATATTGTCAGCCTCTTTCAGACTCAAATCATTGAAACTGTGAGCCAAAATGATAACAATGTAAGGAAAGCTAGATTCATTGTTGTGACAACATTGCTAGCTAACTGGTACACCTCCTTTAAATGTGCCATGCTTTCTTTGAAGAATTATTAGCTACTTCTGCTTACCCTGAGTAGTTGATGCCAATAAGAAGTGGTAATCTTATACTGTTGGGCAATAGTAATGACTTTTCTCACTGTCTTGCTCTGTGAATTTTAGGGTGGTTATTCCTCTAAATCGCATATGCTTCCCCAAAGACAAATTTGTTTAGAAATATCTGGTCATGCTATTTGCTTCTTGTTTAGATTTTTTGCTGGAGAATGAACTGGTAGAAAGTCAGCAAGCTTTCTTGCACTCTCTTGAGTCATTCAAATCTCATTTGTTTCTTAGGCTGTGACATGAAACTGCTAGAATCCCTCTATACATTAGTCTATAAATGGATTTATTTTATTATGCTCCATACATAAAAAGAAATGAATGGATAAGCTTCCTGCTAAGAATGCTGACATCACATTGGGAAGGGTCCCATTGTGCCTGTGCTGGTCTAGAGTATACACTCTAAGATCCAGTCCACTAAAATGTCTTTGCAACTGCACAGGCTTCCTATGTCAACAGAAGTCAGCACATTGCATCTTTTCCAAAAGTGTTCTAATGTGCATTTTGAGTAATTCTCTTAAAGGGTATTTTTTTTTAATTAATAAAATTTGTCCTTGTTGGAATTTTTTTTTCTTACACTTCTGTAGGGGAAGATACTGACTCCCTAATTGGTTCTTGATTATGTCAATAAAGAAGGTCTGGAGCCAATTGCTGGACAAAAGGGACAGGTGGGACTTCTGGGTCCCAGGACAAGGAAAGAGAGATGTAGGGGAGAGCAGAAGCTTTCACAGCCATGCACTGGAAGGAGAAGAAAGCAGCAGTCATGTGAGGCCTCAGGACACCTAGGGCCTGCAGTTGCCACTGAGGGCGGGAGCCAAGGAGGTTGGTGGGAGCTAGCTGATAGCTGATGAGATTAGGGGCAGGAGATTCTGTGCCCAGCAATTGTGCTAGCAGGCAAGTTCTAAAATAATAAAGCTGCCTAGTGGTTTTTTTCATTCCACAGAATAAAGATGGGTAGAGATAGAAGCCAGTTCAGTAATGGTGGCTGGTGGAAGCTAGCTGGGAGGAACAAAAGAGAAACTGAGAGGGGGCTGGTGGAGTTCTGACAGCAGCTCCTGGCTTTCCTAGGCTGGGGGTTGGTTGCTATTGATCCTGAACTAAGCAGGGAGCATGGTCCTCAATCCTGGGCAAAGGAGAAAGCATTTTTTAAAATTACAGGCAACACATCTCTGTTCTTATTTATCTCACACCAAAACAAACAAACCAATAAACAAACAAATTAACAAAGCTACATATTCACACAGAAGGGGAAGGCCTTACTGCTTTCAAAGAAGAATATCCTTTTTAATGTCACCAATGGTGGGTTCTAGAAGCAGTAGGGCTCAGGGACTTTCACCAGACCTCTGGTGTCTTTGTGCGGAGTAGAAGGACAGAGAGGCAGCATGCACACGGGGGACCACAATCAACACGGACAGAGCTGGAAGCATTACTGACTCTACCCCCACCACTCACTTCAACATCAATCATAAGTCATAAGGAAAATTACCTCTCAGGGAAAGCCACACTCTGGGCTGGGTCGGCATGTCCTAGACTTATTTCCATTTCTGTATTTAAAAGAAATTGGGCCCATTACCATCACCATTCAGATGGGAGAAAGGCTTGGAGTGCATCAACAATTTACCCAAAGTCACAGGCTAAGCACAGAGGCCAGACCTGGGATGGAGATCCACACATATGACTCCCCCACCCCACCCCCACATAGCCTCCTCAGAGCTCAGTGACAACACCAAGGGACCAAGAAGAAATCACGAGTCAGGCATCAG
>NW_022196903.1:48939551-48955089 GCF_008632895.1 Mastomys coucha
CCTCCCACCCCCCGATTCCACACTTCACAAACAGTAACAGCCACCCAGACCTGTTTGCTTTTCCTTCCCTATGGAAAGTGTCCTAAAGCCCTTCTTGTCTCCCTTGTTCTCCAGCACCCACAAAACCAAGACAGAGTCCTTCAGAGACCCAGGTGGAGAAGGGAGGGCACTGAGCTTGATTCTCTTGTCTCAGAGAGGACTGAGACGCCAGGGCTCCTGGCCTAGACTCAAATGCCTCCTGGTTTGGAAGACACTCCAGCTGTGTCAGGGACCTTCTGGAGCTGCAGCTGACTTGGCACCCAGAACATCCCCATTCCAGCTTGAAAACCTGGGCCTCCCCACCCGAAACCCTAAGGTTTTCTCTCCCGAGGGATCCCAGGGTAAACCTGCAGGAAAGACGCAGGCTCAGGGCATCCCCTGCTCATTGTGCACAGGCCCAAGCTGGCCTGACCCAGTGGGGATCACAAGTCCAGAGCACATCCTCAAAAGCCACCTCTCAAGTGCTTCTCAGACTCGTGTAACTGAGACCTATGGGACAAAGATGTGTCCCCACCTTAGTCCTGGAACCTGGTGAAGCACTGGAGCACTGGAGTGTGGAGAAGCAAGGGCCAAAGAGCCCCAAGATGGAATCTTGAAAACTAACAGAAACTCTGGAGCAGAAGCTGGAACAGAAACTGACCTGGCCCCTACCCAAGGGCGACAAGTAATTTCCTGAGGGTTCCATAAAAGGAGAGGAGCCTCCTGCAGGGTCATGGAGGAGTGTGCTCTTTGTTTTGTTTTCTCTTTCACTTTCCCAGAGCTGCTGTCTTAGAACTCCAACCCCATATTTTAAAAATACTTCCCCACTCCAATACTTGCAAGCTCAGGGAAACCAACAATAGTTGCAAACCTGAAAAACCAACAGTGGTTCTCCCCCCACCTGACAATCAACATGCATTCCTTGATCCTACAGTGCAATCTTTTTTATGATTGCTTTTTTAATTATAAAATATAATCATATAATTATCCCTTTCCTCTCTTTGACCCCTTCCCTCTATCTCCCACTCAAATGCATGGCATCTTATTTTTTAATTGTTGTTCCATTTATATGTGTGTTCTCTCTATAGATAAAGAGAGATATTAATAGAGAGAGAGAGGGTGGGGGAGGCAGAGAGATTGATAATTAGGAATACATATATATTCCTATCTATCAGATATATTCATATTTATTCCTAAATATATAAATACAATTGGTTATCCAATAACAAGTGGCCAGTCCTGACATCATATGCATACAGGTAACACCACATGGATTAGGCAATCTTTTTAATAGTAATCAAGTGCCAGGATGGAGCCAAACACTCTTGCATTGTTGCTGGAAACTCTACAGAGCACCCTGATGTGGTCTGTGCTGTGTCCTCATTCTGTACATGGGGAACTGAGACTTAATGTAAGTAACCACTCAAGGTAACCTTGCATGTAAGTGAGCTGGGTGTATAGTGTTAAAAGTCATCAGGTGGTGGGCAGTGAGCCAAAGGGCAGGAGGAAAAGACTACATTTAAGGCGAGATTTAAAATGGCAAGGATGCACAGTGGTCAGCAGCAAAGATGGTATTGGGGGAGATCTTCATTCTCAGCTCTAGCAGCACCAAGCTGGACACAAGTGAGAAGCACTGGGAGCCTTCCCTCCCAGGCCTGTCTCCAGCTGACCCCTGCTGCCCACCCAGCCAGAGGACTGGCAGCGTTGTAGCACACAACCCTCCAGACAAGAAAAAAAAATCAACCATTGCTATTTTAAGTCACTTTCAATTTAAAGCAGTTTATTGTGCAACTAACGCTAACTGAAGCTCTAGTTTTGTGGCCTGGAAGAAATTGTTTAATGTCACTGAATCTTAGTTTTTCCAGAGTGCCTCCCTGTTGTGTCATCGTAGAGACTAGAAGAAAACCCTGGTGCAGACTGTGGAGTCTCCGGACTTTGTTTCCTGTCATACATTATGCATGGAGGTATTTCATATCCACTTAACTCTTCACAGAGAAAAATCTGTTAGTGGAAGAAAAGTGATTCTTTCAAACTATATTCAGTGCCTTGAATGTTTATGGTGCCCACGGTGAGCCTAAAAATGCAAGTCCATAATGGAGATGCCCAGATGCAGAGACACTGCTAAGTTAAGAAGCCATTGAATGCTACAGGTTCTGCCTTCCTACCTTGACATCCTCATTAGGGTGGACCATTATACAAAAGACAAAGTTTGAAATCTAGGTTCTGCATTTCGATGAGGCAACCTGGAAAGGTGCTTTGCCATCCCTGTTCCACAGCTACCTCTCTCTTCAGGAAAAAAAAAATCTCTAGACCATAGGTTGAAGCTCAGACTAGCAACACTGGAGCAGCTGCCAATAGCCACCTTTTGGGTTTAGGGACATCATCGCAAGAAGCAACATTGTCTTCCCCTAGGGGTTACTCACCTAGATACAGTTTGTCTGGTTGCAGATGGACCCTAAGAACAGATCTTGTGGCTTTTGTTGAAGGAATTTACAATCCTCAATTGAGGAACAGTGGGCTTAAGGGTATGGTGTTCAATGGTGCATTCCCATGGACTCCTGCCTGCATTGGAGGGAATACCACAGTCAAAGGCCAAGGCAGAGAGGTTTCTAGTGTGCAGCCTTGGGCAAGGACCTCTTGGATTTAAACACAAAGAAAGCTGCTAGCCAAGATATGCCTTTGACCAAAATGAAGCCAGTCAAATGAAAGCAAAACTGAATCTTGTAATGAACACAGACTGGACCACACATAAGCATTCATATTTACAAGTATGTTGCACCAAAAACCCTACTACAGTTTACCTTCGGAGATAAGTATTACAACATTTGAAAGTTTAAAGGCATTTCATAATCATTCAATTTTGTCAATGTTGAGTAAAACATTGTTTCTATTGAGAAATTTCTGTTCCTAAAAAGAAGCTTTTGTTCACTTGATGTAATTGTCATCTAGGAGGCTTACTGCTGAATAAGCTCACCCTTTTAAACTTCTTCTGAACTCTGACTTGTTCAACTCAGCTGTTCTGGCACAAACTCCTCTCCAAGATGACTGATTCAATCTGACTTTTCTCAGCTTCTCACTGAATTGCTCTGCTTGGTCTCAAACTAACTTTGACAATCTGTTCTAATCTTCTGGCTCCTTCTCATTCTCTGGCTTGTCTGTCTTCATCTGCATCTAGCTTGCTGTTTCTGCCACCTGTCTCTGTAAAACTGTCCCTGTAAAAACTGCCTCTGAACTCCATGAACTAAACTGCCACAAACTTCAGTCCACTGCAGTCCCTCTGACACAACCAAACTGACTGGCTGGAACCAGAAATCTGCATCATCTGTCTCCTGAGTGCTGGGATTAAAGGTGTGAACCACCCAGCCTGAACTTAAGCTTTTTTTACCTGAAATTTGTTCTATACCAGGCTGGCTTTGAACTCAGAGATCTGCTTGTCTCTGTCTCCTGGGATTAAGGCATGTCTGTATTCCAGCCAGAGTAGTCATGCTGTTGGATTAAAATTCCTCTACATGTTCCTCTGTGTTAGCATACATTTGCTAAAAGAAAACAAAATGACAATAATATTTATTAAGATATGGTTATGTAGTATAATAGTGTTTCATCCAACAGTCTCATAAAATCATAATGTAGCTGAAAAATGCACATCCTCTAGTGACATCATAGTGTCACAGAAAAGCACATTATAAGGGTGATGATTTGAGGTAAACAATCCTATTGCACTGCCAGTAAGAAGGACAGTGCCTATAATTATGTGCAATTCACAGTGCCTCATACTGGTTTTCTGCTTTATGGCATTGGCTTACGGTTTAAATATATCACACAATGTAATTATTTCAGAGTGTACTCATTCTACTAGAGAAAATTTTGATTCTTGAAATAGTATGGTATGCTTTGCTAGTGTCAACCTTACACATGCCGGGCTCACTGCAACCATTGATTGCATCACTTTCTTTCCAATCTGATTTTATCTTATGTTTTACTCACTGTAGCTTCCCTTATAATGTTGCCAGAAAGAGGTTCATTTAGCCTAAAAACAAAATTAAAAGTAATCAAGAATTACAAAGCTGAAATAACAGAGCTGGTCATTGATCGCTGTTAGCTGTGTTCTATTCTTCCACTGCTGCAGTCCCAAAGAATAAAATAACAGACATTGTTAAAGGATCTATGTTGTTGGGGGTAAAAAGACTGAAAAAGGGGGCTGGGAGTGAGGTGTCAGAGCTGAGCAAGCACAAGGGCCTGAGTTTGATCCTGAGAACCTGTGTAAAAAGCTGGACACAATAGCATGCACCTATAATCACAGTGCTAGTGTTGGAGTGATCCCTGGGGCTTTCTGGTGAGCTAGTGTGCCCCAATCAAATCAGTGAACTCCAAGTTCAATGAAAGAACCTGTCTTAGAAAATAGGATGAAGGGGCTGGTGAGATGGCTCAGCGGGTAAGAGCACCGACTGCTCTTCAGAAGGTCAAGAGTTCAAATCCCAGCAACCACATGGTGGCTCACAACCACCCATAATGAGTTCTGATGCCCTCTTCTGGTGTGTCTGAAGACAGCTACAGTGTACTTACATATAATAAATAAATAAATCTTTAAAAAAAAAAAAGAAAATAGGATGAAAAGTGATTGAAGGAGATACCTACCATAAAGCTCTGGTCTGCACATGCACACATATACACACACATATGCACATATGTGTGTGTGTGTGTATATATGTGTATATATACATATGTATATACATATATACATATATATATGGTATATACATTCAGGTACAGACACATGTACAATGTTGGACACATGCATATGCACATGCAAGTACACACACACACATCACACAAGTGCACACACTGACAAATGCTCATAGGAGGTATAATGGCATGGGTTGGAGATCTGGTGCAGGATAGTATCCCTCTAAACACCAAGACAATTATGGCCAAAGCAAAACCATTATTTGCAAAATCTAAAAAATAGTAGACCCAATACTGATGTTGATGTCTAGGTGGTTTAAATAATTCAAGATATTTTTCATTTCATCATGTGAAAATAAGTTGTGAGACTTTTGAGAATTTAGGGGCAGCCTTGGTCATAGAAGAAATCAATTTCTAGAGCAGGTTGTCCATGGAATAAAACTTCTCTAAGGGGCTGGTGAGATGGCTCAGCGGGTAAGAGCACTGACTGCTCTTCCAAAGGTCCTGAGTTCAGATCCCAGCAACCACATGGTGGCTCACAACCATCCATAATGAGATCAGTTGCCCTCTTCTGGTGCATCTGAAGACAGCTGCAGAGAGTGGAGCCAGAGCAAGCAGGGCCAGGAGCGAGTGGGGCCTGCAGAGGTCCTGAGATCAACAGCAGCCACACACATGATAGCTCACGGCCATCTGTACAGCTACAGTGTACTCATACACATAAAATAAATAAAAATAAAAAATCTTTTAAAAAACTTCTCTAACATGGAAACATGGAAATAAATATATGTCTGAAAGAACTTTTATTCATAAAGCGGATAACTCAATGTCAGGGTCCAAGGTTCTCATAGACATGAAAACTACCCAATTTGAGTCAGTGATAAGGTAACAGATTGAAGACCTTTGTGTATAGTAAGGATTCCTGAGCCTTTGAGCCCTTGAGAAGTACATGTAACATGAGCGTGGTAGCATTCATCTTTAAGCCTAGTGATCTGGAGTCAGAGAGAAAGATTCACCTCTGTGAGTTCAAGGCCACCCTGGTCTATATATCAAGTTCCAGGCCAGCCAGGGATATATAGTGAGGCCCTGTCTCAAAAAGGAAGGAGGAAATTGGGGGGAGAAAGAGAAACAGCAGAAGAAACGGAAGCAGCAGAAGATGACAAATGACAATTGTGATGACATGGCCTGTGGCACACAGGAGGAAGAGAAGGCATGGAGGACATAGCTCCTAATACTGGGCATCCTACTTAACTGTTTTGCTGCTAAGACAAAGTGACACTGTTTGGAAAATAGACCACTTTTTCCAGATATGCACAGTTAATACTAGAGTTGCACATTATTCTCTCAGTGGTCTGCATGCCGGTATCAAAGTGGTGCTTTACCCTCCAAATACCATCCTTCATACCAAGCTGTAGTCATTGGTCTTGATTGAAAGTGTGAGTAGGTCAACCAATATCTAAGAGCAATGAACTATACCTATGAGTGTCTGTGAGCACACATCCAGGGAGTACTGACACATAGGATAGCAACTGGGAAGAAAAAGAATTTCTCTGAATGTCGGCAGCACCATTCAGGGGGTCGAGAGCCATAGAAGCCAGAAGAAGGCAGCATGCTGTCTGTCTACACCTCTTTTCTGCCTGGATGAGTGTGTATGTGACTGTTACTACCATTGGCTGCCGTCAGAATCTAGTAATGACTCTCCAGGGAGATTCTAGGCCTATAACCCTGGGTGGAGTGTCTAGATTCTTTTACTGGGTAACTGTGACGTTCTCTGACTCTCTATCATGCAAGATGTCCAGGTTGGACTAATAACTTCTCTCTCTCTCTCTCTCTCTCTCTCTCTCTCTCTCTCTCTCTCTCTCTCTCTCTCTCTCTCTCTCTCCCAGGCTGGCCTTGAACTTGCTATATATTTGAGGACAGCCTTGAACTTCTGATGCTGTTGCACTCCTCTGCTGAACACTAGAATTATTGGGGTAGTGTAACAACATGCCCAATTTTATATGGTGCTGGAATCAGAATCAGGCTTTGTGCCTGCTAGGCAAATATTCTATCCACTTAACTGAGCTATATCCCTAACCCATGTGTCTTAGTATTTATTATAAGGAATTTGAAAAGAAAAAACTTGTAAACACAAAGAAAAGCTTATAAGATAATGGTGCCCAAGGAAATATTTTTTCATAGCTGCAAATTTTCATTTTACACAATGCTTTTACAAAAAAAAAATAGTTTTTAAAAGTTTAAAATTTATTAGTAGTTACATTCAATTAATACTATAATGTAATAAAGTATAATTAGATCAATATTATAAAGTAGTGCTGTGTGCAGAAATGGCCCAGGTCTTCCTCTGCACCCCACTCCCACCTCATGGACTGTTCATGGTAAATGTTTGCATAGACATAGCAACTTTCATTTTTATATATTATGTTTACTGTATATTTTCAGTATTTGGATGCATTTAATGCCCCATATGTTTAGCATAGTAGAACTGCCCACAACATTCCATATAATGATGTCCCATATAGTTTTTAGCTCAGGAGCCACAAATTATAGCCTAGGCTGTACCATAAGCCTGAGTATGCAGTAGGCTGGACCACCTAATTTTTTGCAAGTATATTCTGTGTCATTTGTACAGTGGCAAAATAGCTTGATGACAGTTCTCAGAATGTGCTGCCAAGGTTAAATGATGAATAACTATAATTAAAACTCAGTGACTGTCTGAGTTAGGGTTTCTATCGCTGTGAAGAGACACCATGACCACGCAAGCCTTTTATAGGAAAACATTTAATTGAGGTTAGCTTGCAGTTCAGAGGTTTTCTTCATTGTTGTCATAGCAGGAAGCTTGGCGCTGTGGAAGCAGGCATAGTGCTGGAGATGTGGCTGAGACTTCTACATCCTCATCTATAGACAGCAGAAATAGAAAGTTACACTGGGCCTGGCAGAGGATCTGAAACCTCAAAGCCCACCTCCAGTGACACACTTCCTCTAACAGGGACATGCCTATTCTGAGGCCACACCTCCTAATAATGCCATTCTCTATAGCCTATGGGGGCCATTCCAAATCAAACCATTACAAAAAATGTAAAGTGACAAAAAGAAAGAAAATTTCCAATGATAGTTGAAGTGGGGATTTCCGGTTTCTTTAGAGACTCAGATCATACAATGTTTTGCTGGGGCAGACAGGTAAAAGGATGTTTTGCCGAGGTAGACACAGGTGAGAAGATGGTTTGCTGAAACACACACATGAGGGGAATGTGTGATGTTTAGAGAGAATAAATATAACCCTACAGACAGTGTGAAGAAGCATTGGTTTGCCTTGCCCTGCTTTGCTCGTCTTCGCTGACTAGGCTCTGGCATTGGTTCACCTTGTACTGCATTGTTGTTCTTGTTTGTCATGCCTTTGTAGAGAGAAAATGCACCAAAGAACATCTCCTTCTATACCTGTGCCTTCTTGTCGATTCCGTGGACTCATGCAGATCATCTGCCTCTGCTGATTCAGGTGTGGTGTTTGTCTCGTAGATAGGATTGCTGTTACCGATTCATGTTTGCTGACTTGCTAGTGGACTGAACTGCTGATATCCTGACAACAAAGATCAGAATTGCCCCCAAAGAACTATTTTTAAACAGGTCCACATCCCCCTTTGTCTCACTAACCTTTTTTCCCCCGCTACCTCTCTAGTAGGTAGTGGGCTAGAAGGGAAGTTTAATAGGGGTTAAAGAAGCCTTATTAAAGTGGACTTTTAAAAAAATCTAAGCCTCCAGACAGTTTTGTCAGCTTGTAGGGTTCAGACTTCTGAATTTAATGCTGAGACCTCTACTTAAAACTATGTTTGAGACATACTATATTTGACTTTATATTTTAGTTTGTTGTATGTCAGGTTCTATGCTTTAAAATCGAGGAAAGAAATGTTTTCCCCTAATAGTCTCTAAAGAATTTGCAATTCAGTTAAGGGCAAAGGTGAAGGAAACACAAAAATTGTTCTTTAGATACAACACGATAGGATTTGTCCTCTAATTGGGACTAATGAAGTGCGTGCTGTTACCAGAATGCAGAGAACAAGGACCTTTCTAAAGAAAATAAATGTCATCAGAGGTGACATAAAGCTGGGTGGTAGGTCATGAAGAGCATTGAGAGGAGGAGATGGCAGCTAAGAAGTGGCTTGTCACCAGTACTAGTGTCAGGTTTGGTGCCTGCCCATGGGATGGATCTCTAGTTGGGCTGGTCACTGGATGGCCTTTCCTTCAGTCTCTGCCCCATTTTTGTTCCTTCTGTATTAAAAGATCAGCAAAGTCCTGTTCTCTTTGATACCAGTAGAAAAAGGACCTCCTTTGGAGTTTCTAGTTTTCCGTGGCCCCAGCTTGTGTTGACCTCACTCACATCTCTCTCATCTTTGCAGGAACTTCTGCCTGTCTCTTCACAGCATCCTCTCTCTATGTGTATCTGTCTCTGCATCTTGGTCTTCCCTTCTTAGAAAGGCTCCAGTGATAAAATGAGCCTCTTTTAATTGCTTACTTCTGCAAAACCTCTACTGTTGAATGGCTCTTTCTGAGGTCCTAGAGACTAGACTTCAGCACACACTTCTCATGGGACACAGTTCAACTCACATTGATAGGAAAGAAACACCAGAGTAAATGAGTAAATCACATTTTAAGGACTTTGTGTACAAGTGCTGGTCTTTTTACTGGTTGGGGGTAGTTGCTACAAATGATTGCAAAGTTAGTGTCTCAAAATGACACAGATGTATTCTTTTATAATCCTGAGGTCGGAAGTCAGACCAAAGTCAGACAGAAGGTTGTTAGAATAGCTGTGTTTCTTCTAGAGGCTCCAGGAAGAATCTGCCTCAGCCTCTTCAGTCTTCTAGAAGCTGCCCAGGCTATCTGGTTCTTCATGATGCTCACATGAATGCTCTAACATAACTGTGCCATCTCTTTAATTTAATCTCATCTTCAAATTTGGCAGGAAAGGTAGAGTATTAGGGCTCTGGATTTGGACAATTTCAGGGGACAATTAAGTCACAATGCAAGATAGCCTGGAAGCTGCAGTATTGAAGGACTCCTGGATATCTGAATAAGATAAGTTTTTTTGCTTATTATGAGTACAACACAATTATTTATAGGCATTTGGACATACACAAAAAAGATTAGATAAACATTCACATTATAACTTGTCAAAGATAGCCTGAATTATGAAGTTTTGTACATATATATATGCATATATATATGAATCATATTACATGGAGTTGCTTGTTCTGTCTTATTATACACACTCTCTCTCCATAGGCTGCTAGTCCAAAATCACAATTTTAACAGCTGCACGATGTTCAGTTGTGTGGATGTATGATGATATATTCAGTCATTTTCCAGCATTTCGTCATTGTGATGTTTTCAGGTGGTTCAGTCATTAAGAAATGTTCTCAAATAAAAATCTGAAAAGCAGAACTTCCAAGACACAGAGTGGTGAGAGGTTCGTCCATGCTTGGAGAGGACAACTCTGTTAACAGAAACAGAAACAGTCAGGGAGGTGCCTGTGGGAGAGCTGGGTTGGGAAACTGCAATAAAAATAAGCATGGGCATCAATGCTCTGAGGATGCCATAAGAAACACCACCAGCCAGGCAGCTGGAAACAGTAGTAAAGCGCCCAGTTCCCTGAGAGATAGTGTCTGAAGGAGAAGCCTTCTGCCTCTTCCACTGCCCTTACAAAGCCTGGACACTCTTTGCCTGGCCTCTCTCCTGGGCAGGAATCTCTGCTCTGTAGTTGCCTCTCTTTGCCTGTCTCTGCACACCTCTCCTGCTTGTATTAGGACACTGGCCATTGCATTCAGGTCTTATACCATCCCAGTGCAACCTCATCTTTACCCATCTTAGCTACAAATACCTTATTTGCATATAAGGTCCCATTCAGAGGTTCTGGATAGATATGAATTTTGGAGACCCTCTTTATCTCACCAAAGCCATTTTGGGAAAGAAAATACAGCTTATAGATTTAGATGCCTTGAAGAGATCTGGGGAGGGCTACCTGTGACGCAGACACAAAGAATTGAGTCTATATTCCTATTGATAATGCCCAGTCTCTCAGCATCCATTCTCCGATAGACTGTTGTTTCTGGAGAGACACACCTGCTGAATCTCCTGAGTAATTGTGTCTGGAAACCAGACTGCAGTAGAGAAGGTCACCTTTGGGTGGGCCTCCAGCCAGCTGTGTAAGTACAGTTGGCAAAAATGTGGAGAGGGGAGATTTTAATGTTGGCTTTTCCATAGAGACAAACAGATTCCTCCCCCACACTATTGAGTAGCATTTTCTTGTATCTCTGGAAAATATTCCCAAAGCCTTCCATAGTAATAGTTCCAAAACATTTGTCCCAAGTGTCCTTAACAATAATGAACTTAGTAGTTAAAGAATCAACTATGTGACTTAACGGGGAGAATCTACTGATGCATGTGATGCCTTTAGCTGGTCCTGTGGTACATTTACTTAGAAGACAGAAGTACAGACAGGCAGGGTATCCTATTCATCTCTGACTGCAATTTCTGTGGACAAAGATGAAAACGTTTAGGGCAACTGGTTGATCATCAGTTTCCTGATCTCTTGTGTTCTCTGAACCCAAGTTTTCCTTGGCAGATCATAGTATGGATCAGGCCAGAACCTGCTATTTGGTGACTCAGTCAACTTAATCTTAGCTTTCTCATCCATAGATGCTACCTTGCCCGGGTTTAAAGAGAATGAGGTGATCATCATATATGATCATATAAGCAGTAGTTATACAACAAGGAGGGTCAGGAAGTCTATAAGATTCTGGTTGTATGATTGCAGGTCGTTCTGCTCCCTCCGTACATCATAATGGTGTCTGGACTCCCCTAGAAGGCTTGCCCCTCACTTCCCTTAAGCTGGTGTTCCACAGTGCTCCACATACTCCAATCAAGGAGCTACATAGAGTAGCTTGTTTACACACGTCTGGAGCAGGTAAACACAATTCCAACTTCCAGGTTTCCAGGCTGTCTTTCACACTTGTAGCTGCTGCCAGCAAGATAAATGTTAAGGTAGAATGGGCACAAGAGGACCTCCTTTGCAGCAAGGTTTATGGTTCATACAACATCTTCAAGTGTTCACAAGAGCCACTGCTGCCAAGATAAATGTGGAGCTAGGATCAACACAAACTGATTAACCTTGTAGACAATCACACCTCTCTAGGCCTGTCTGGGCCTCTCCCCAGACTTGTCAAGACTGCTTCCTTTACTTTCAGGATTATTACCAATCTTTGATGGGCTATCTCACAGCTTGAAAAACAGTCTAGAGGTGCACAGAAAAGAAACATCACAGCCTGCACACACCACATAGGCCTGGGTTTGCTTGATAAATCAGAAGCCAGATGGGGTGGTGCACACCTGTGATCCTAGGACTTGGGATGAAAGGCAAGAGGCTCACAGCTTCAAGGCCAGTTTGAGACATAGGAAGAACATGTGTGAGAAATCCATGAACTCCAAACAAAGAAAAAAATCTACTTAGGGCCATCAAACCATTGGCTTGCAAAAATGAAATTTAATTATTTTTAAGTGTGCTATTTTAAAAAGGAGGTAGGTAGGGAGATCCAGCTGAAATCCCCTGGCTCAGCTGCTCTGTGCCTAAACCATAACCATTGAAGACTTTGTTACACGAGAGACAGGCACAGGTGGCAATAACCTTGCCACGAGACACTGGCAGATGCCTGATAACTTACTGAAGTGCTTCGGTCTCCTAATACTTTCTAAGGAAAGGGTACTTTCTAAGACTAGCCTCAGGCTGCACACTCCAAGGAAGTTGTGGATAATTACATGGTAATAATTTGTAGTAAGTGCTTTTCCTCACAGCATGATTATCTTTTCCCTGGGTTGCTTGCCTCCTTATGCCTGGTTTATGTAGGAAAGCGATGTCCAAATCAATCTCTGTCTTTTAGAAGTGAGTCTGTACTTCGCTGATGATCCAGATGGTTTAGTGCCCTTTGGCAGCAGATGTTAAGGCTTTTTCACAAAAGGTGCATTTGCAGCTTCCCTCTGGCTAGGGAGAAAGCTGGGAAACAAGATGTTGGAGGTTTAAGGATGACTTATAGGATTAATATAGATCTGACCACTAAGGAGAATAGAGCTAGCCCTGGGTAAAACCAAGAAAATTAGCCACAGCAATCGTCTTCAGGTGGGCTTATGGCTCCTGCAACATCGTCATAGATTATATCGCCTCTGCAAGGTACACACTGTAGGATTGTGAGCCTGCTCAGATGCACAGGTCAGTGTCTGATTAAGGGTGTGGCCTTAGGAGTAGGCTAATAGGGATTTGAATCCCAATGAAGCCACTTGCCAGCCACATGACCTCAGCTGGGTTAATTCACTTCTCTAAGCTTTAGTCTTCTCTTGTATGTCAGGCTTCCTTTTGTATTCTTGTCCCAAGACTCAAGAAAGAAAAATAATCATTTCCCAGGGTGTGCTACTAACAATGTCTATGTCCTGTTTGTTACTATGCAATAACCTAGGATATTCTGACTATTACACTCGGAGAAGAGAGTGTAGGGCTTTTCTGAATACAGACTACTGGACATTACAGTGACAACACAGATAGCAAGAAAGGCTAAACTGACCAGGGAGTTGAGCAGCCTACGAGAATGCTCATTCTGTGCATTGTAAGGATGCTCATTCAGTATACAACAAGGACTACATGGGTGATTTCTCTATTCTTCCTGAAAGAAGGATTTCAGTAGAAAGATGAGGAGCATTGAGGGCTGTGAGTCCAAAAGAGCAGACTCTTCTCCGGGTGTGTGTGTGTGTATGTGTGTGTGTGTGTGTGTGTGTGTGTGTGTGTGTGTGTTAGATCTAAACAGGAGAAGAGCTTTCCATTCATTGTTCTCTCCTAAACTTAATGGATGTCAGGCCTCATAGCCAAACTAACAAGGCCATTTTCTTCCCTCAAGGATTTATAGACAGTTAACTGTTGCTAAGGGACTGGGAGTCACTCACAAGGCCCCATCCCTTCCCAAGGATATATTGACAGTTAATGGTTGCCTGGGGGAAAGGGAGATATTTTCTTCAGTGCGTCAGCCACCCATGCTCCCCTGTAAGTAACCCTAGGTAAACTTATTGGGCCACTAAGCTAAGTTTACATGGGATCTATTCATTGTTTCTGCCATTGATCTCTTTTATAAGGTGAGTGGGTGCTCGATTGTTCCTGTCTTAAAAAAAATCACATAACACAAGCCTATAGTAGGCTAGACAAGGTGTTCTTGTGGCGCCCATCAAGCCGTTGCTTAGGAATTGTTAGTTTAAGAAAGCAACCCTCACATTTGCAATCAACCTTTATGCCCTCACACACCCGAACTCTAGGGAAGCCAATGACAAAGCATGATGGCACAGAGGGGAATGGCTACTGTGTGCAAGGAAGAGAGCCCAGAGAGGCCGTCTGCAAGCTGTAGCACATCTGCTCTTTTGACATCAAGCTCTCTCTCCCTATCCGGAGCAGCCTAGCCCTTCATCTCCTCATTTAAAAGTACTCCTGTGGCACGTGACTTTCCTTGAAAATCTCTCACAGAGCAATCATATCTCAGCACCGGGCTCTATGTTCTAAACCTGTCAAAACACATCCTCATGATGAAATGTTGAGGCACGAGCTTGCTGCTTGCAGTTGCAGGACCAACATGAAGGCCACAGTCTAATTACAAATTGTAAATATGAGACACTGGACCACCCAGCCATCTCTGAAATCTAGAGTCTCTATAAAGTCCAACTTTGGGAGGGAAAGAAAAAGGAAGGCTAAAATTGATCTAAAGATGGCAAGCTTGCTAAGTCACTGACCACACCTCATTTGGGTTGACATTCTCCCTGCAGCATCTGAAGACTCTTCAATACAGTCACCTCTAATCAAGGTCATCAATGGAGTGACTCTGGATTTTTTTTTCTTTTTAGAAGTTTATTTTATGTAATTTATTTTCAAATTTTTATAATAAAATTTATTTGTAAAGTCTATAAACTAAGTATACATTTATTGTATTATCTTGTGTGTGTTGTATGTATGTATGTATATATGTATGTATGAATGTATGTACTCATTCCTATGTGGAGGCCAGAAGACAGATTCTCTACCCTTCCTCAATTTCTCAGGAGCTGTCTACCTTAGTTTTCTGAGATGGAGTACCTCACTGGCCAGAAACTTGCCAAGTGGCCTAACCAGATCAGCCAATGGTCTGAGATGTCCATCTCTGGCTCCTCAGGTCTGGAATGAGAAATGCATGCCTCCAGAGCCAGCTGTTAGCTTTGGTCTGTGCGTGCTTCCTCAGTTCTTCATGCATCCACACCAAGAACGCTATCAACCGGGCTATCCCACGTCCTGTGTTGCAGTTTTGATCATTAAGTGTGAGAGAGACTACTGCTATCTCCCACCATATATGCAGGCATTCATGGCACATAACCAGATATTCCTACTCTGCATAGACAATGGCAACATCCAAGAAGTCAGAATTCTTTATTAAAACTGTCCATCATTCCAGCCTGGAAATCTGTCCAGGGACTGATCAGCATGTAAGTCCTATGGCCTCAGGACAGGCTTACCAAGATGCCTCATTTTAGCTAAAGAAAGGATGTCTAACAAACACCAGAACTTGAGTAACTTTGAGATCTTCATTTTTACACATTGGACCTTTCTGTCCCCTCTGTGAAGCCAGCAGGGTGTAATCTCATCTATAGAAAGAAAGCCAGCACCCTGGCTAGGCTGCCAAATTGCAGAAAGTAAAAGATTCTCCAGCCACTGAATGTTACCCTCCTTTATTTCCAGAAGAATAATGAAGAGCTTTCTTTTCTCCCACACCATATACTAAGCACACACTTA
>NW_022196903.1:48955184-48960022 GCF_008632895.1 Mastomys coucha
CCGTCTAACCCTGCCCCACCCATTGACCTCTGTGAGTGCTGTGTCCTTAGCTTCCCAGTTGTCCATGCCCAGCTCCTGCTGTGTTAGGGAGCTACACGAATGCTAACAGAAAACCCGTTGTTTCTCTGTATTCAGAGCATCTCTGGAGGAAGATGGTGTTTTCTCAGTCACTAAGCCGAAGCTGCTTCAAGTTGGCTTTTCACGGTTGTTTGCTCTGTCTGTTTCATGGGCTCTTCATTAGCTTTTTAAAAAAAAAAAAAAAGTCATATGGATGTGCAACTGCGGAAATGTGAAGTGTTGCAATGGCCTCTTCTAGAAATTGACTGGGATTTGCATTTTGCAAATGCCACCGACAGCAAGATGCCTTCCCCCTCCTCTCCATAATGTTTCATTGTCAGTAAATATCCACTTCCTCTACCAGTGAAAAGCCACTCAGTGACCTGAATAGGACCTGGTGAGAGAAAACATATTTTCAGTAACAGTGAGTTCATTTTTCTGCCAGAACAAATTAGTCAGTAGCTATCTCATGTCACTGAGGTCTTGAAGAGGCACTTAGGAGGTGTTAAAAAGATCCTTCTACATAGATGATTAGAAATGGCGTGTGCTAATGTAAGAGCAATTTTTTCTGCTTTACTCTTTCTTACTAAAATCATGTTTTTATTTGCAATTCCACTCCTAAAGAGATGTCTTTTGGAAAATGGTTTCAAAAAAAAAAAAAAAAGAGCCAGAAATGGAGACTTTATAATTTAGCCTAGAGATGGAGGCAGCATAGGGCCAAGGAGATGAGACCGTGACACAAATGAGCTCATGCTTTTCTGTTCCCATCTGTACCAGAAACTGTTGTGAAAGGCTGGGGCCAAGTAGGAAGCTCCTTAGTGTTGAGAATCCTAAAGCAGAATGAGTTCCTGAGTGGTGGGGGCCTGCGTTCCATACCTGGCTTTCTTCTCTGGCATATGGAGGAAGACAGTTTTGTAGCACACACTTAATTCCTGGGACCCCTGTATCAGCTTAGTGACTGAGAAAATGCCATTGCTGTATCTCAGAGAAAACAATCCCTATGTTTCAGGGCTACTGAGAAGATTAACTAAGAGGCTGTGAACAAAACATCTGCTGTACATATGAAAACAGCCACAGTGAGCTAAAGCTGTAATGCGTGTACTGGAGGGAGTATAGAGAGCCAGATGCTCACAAATCAGGTAAGAACATTTAATTTGTGCAGGCTGGTTCTTCCTAAAGTTTACCAGGGGCTTTTCAGCATGGTCCACACGATCTACCTCACACTAGCACGTTGCTTTTTTTGGAGACAAGAAGTTGGTGAGAGAGATGGCTTCAAACTTGCTATGGAACTGAAAGTGGCCTTGAACTCTTGATCCTTTTCTACCCCTGCTCCCAGAGTGCCAGGATTATAGGCCAATGCCACCACACATATGATATTGTGTGCTTCAGTGGGAAATCTATGCACTGCCTTATTGAACCTGTGTCTTGTGCATGCTAGGTAAGTGCTCCAATGCTTAGCTGCATCCCCAGGTCTTTACCTCAACTTGCTTTAAAGTTTGGGGCATTAGACTTGACCACACTGTTAACAGTTTAATATAAAAGTGTTGCTGTTTAGTCCGATTTGATTTCACCCCTTTTAAATATTTACAGATGCTTAACTCTTAGATACTTTTGACATTCCAACAGATTTAAGCTCTCTATAAATATTCCTTTGGGGGCTTTTTCTTTTATTCTGATAGTAAAACCTAGTCGGGAGATGTGAATTAAACCTGATTCCCAAATAAGATATCCTGCGGCAATTGAAATATCCTGTGTGCTTATTATCCCCTGTAAAGTACACTTCACCCCAGGGAATCTGCTGTAAGAGAAAATTAAAACCCAGCTGCCCGTTTTAAAGCCCATTAAGTCATTACGTAGCTCTTCAGAATCCCTAGCCTCGTTTTCCTGGTGGGCAATAGAGCACAGCTTTCCCGTCCAGCCCAGAGGGAAAGCATTGCACACTTCTGCATGGAGAGTCTTCCAGTTAATCCTGGAAGTTTAGACCCAAGACTGACTCTAGGCCTCATCCAGTTCCTTCCATTTGAGCGGAGAAGAGAGATGAGTGCAGAAAAGATTGGATGGTGTTTGCAAGATCCACAGCTGGTTAGAAGCGGAGCACAGGGTGAGGGCCCATCCATGCTGTAGTCTGAACACGGCCCTGATGGTGGCTGCTCATGCTTCCCATAGTGTGTTTAGGATGGTGGGAATAGAAAACTGTCTGGGTTGGTAGCTGTGTGGAGAAATAAACTGCAAAAAGTCATCTAGGCACACTCTTCCTGTGACTGGAGTTGTTCAGGTCAGAGCACAGGCTCTGGTGACCCTTACAAGCTGGGCTTACGCACTCTCCTCAATAGAGAGAAGAAAGAGTGAAAAGCAGAGAAAGGAGATTAAGTCTGTGTGGCCACACTAAGAACAGAGTTCTAGTGACTTCCCTGAGTCTGTCTGAAGAGTGCTCATCTGAGCTTTAAGTCGAAATGCAGGGCATGAGGTATGTATTGTTGAGCAATCCTGGTCAAGGTCTCATCACATCCATCAATGTCTGGGCTCCGACCTCTCTGCAAGGTGGTCCCACAAGACGTCAGAACTGTGTGACTGCTCTTCTTGGGAGACAAGTTCTTCCTCTGGATGCCTGGGACTCCGGAGGAAATTCCAGTGCCTGTGGGTCCATTGTGTCAGTAGTCTGGTCCCAGCAGGCTGGACACAGGTATCTCTCTTTACAGTACCTTTGTTCCTGCTAGGTTATTTACATTCACGTATGTGGCTACCTCAGCCTCCATCAGCCAGTGATGCTCAGCCAGCTCCATTATTATGTCATCTTGTAGGAGGAGAAGCATGTGCCTGTAGATCAGCAGTTTTCAACCTGTGGGTCTCAGACTCTTTGGCAAACTTCTGTCTCCAAACTACTTGCATTACATTCATAACAATAACAAAATTACAATTACAAAACAGCAACAAAAATAATTCTATGGTTGGGGGTCCCCACACATGAGAAACTGTATTAAAGGGTCACTACATTAGGAAAGTTGAGAACCACTGCTGTAGTTGGTCTGACAAGGCCAGCCATTTAATTCAACCTATTTTGTTTTACACAGGGTTCACGTATTCTGGGCTGGCCTTGAACTTGCTTTGTAGCTAAAGATGATGTTGAACTTCTGATCTTCCTGCTTCCACCTTTCAAGGGCTGGGATAGCATACAGGTACCACTATGTCACGTCTGATCTGCGGTGGAGATTGAACCCAGGGCCTTGCTAGGAACCCAATGCTCCACAGGCTCCCTATTGACTAAGCCAAATCTGCAGCCAATCTGCATGGTTCTGAGTATTTAAATATTACTTGGTTGGCTACCATCTATCATTTGTTGTCCAAAAATCTCTATTGGTCACCAGCAGTGTGTGAAGTGTCACACATTCAGTGGTGGCAGTCACAGCTGGGCTGTATATTTGGAAAATATGTGAGACTATAAAGTTATTTTACTTACCCCATAATCTTTCTGTGGAATCTCTGGCTCCTCTGAATGACAAACAAGGTCACTAGCATATTCTTCATCCTTACTCTTTCTATTTGGTATCTTATCCTAGTTTGGACAACAACCAAGCCCAGGAGTTGATCCACGTTTGGACCTAGTTAGTGAAGGACAGCTTCTTTCCCTTTGGCTATGATTAGGCTCCAAATGGGACTTGGGAGAGATATTTTCATTTTGAAAAAGTACAGAGATACAACAGTCCTGACATCCTCTAACACCCGGATTCCTAATTTGGAGGTATTATGGGATGCCTGCTGTTATGGTAGCCATTTGGTGGCCACAAGGAGAAGCAACTCATAGATAGGAGGAGGTCAGAGATGGAACCAGAGGGTTCTTAAAGAGAATTTTCAAAGCCAGCAAATCCATCTGAAAGTATTCTGCCATTTGACTTCTTCATCACATTCAAATGATGCTGTCACTTAGTCAGTCAGTTGATAGCAGATCAGTGGCCTTTACTGAAGAACTGGAATTGTGTTTATAAATATGTCAATCTTGAGATAACACTAGGAAGAGTTTCATTTCTTTAAGCTTTCCTCTGTCCTTGAGTTTTTCTTACTTTTTAAAATTCTATCATCTTCTTTCTAACTCTGTGAACTTATTTTCAATAGAAATGCTTTGGCTGGCTGTCTTGTGTGATGTTATCTTAAGCTCTCTTTGGCCTTATCTCCTGTTTCCTGCCTAAACTATCTTTCTGCCTATGATTAAAAAGATAGGAGAAGTTGTTTGCAGTTAGGAGAAAAAAAAACTGAAGTGTTTTCGACCTCAGTGATGGGTTTTCCTCCCCCTCAGTGATGCAGATATAAGCCAGATTAGACCAGATTAAAAGTAAAGACAGGTTTGTGAGACACTTTGTCCTTTTGATCTAACTTGCTATATTGACAAAAGTTGTTTATACTTCTTTGTACTTGGAAACGTCCATGCACAAATCCCATAACAGTTCTATACCTGGCCATTATGTCCCCACTGTCCCCCCTCCATTTTAAAGTCTTTTGCTCTTCTTGATCTCTACCAACAAGATGTTTGTCTCAATGACACTGTTTTGTTTTGGCCTTCTGTTCCTTCACTTTATTGAATGTATGGAGTATATTTATAATAGTTTTTATAATGCTCTTAACAGCTAATTCTGTGGTCTGTGTCATGTTTTGTTGTGTTTCTTCAGATTTTTTTTTATTAGAATATGAGTGCCACAGACCGGGGTTTCTTGCGGGGGTGTCCCCTGTTCCGCGGGACTAGGGATTCTGGCCAGGTGGGCACGGGATTCGGCTTTGACAAACAGACT
>NW_022196903.1:48960033-49034212 GCF_008632895.1 Mastomys coucha
ATCCCGGCCTAATATTAATTGAGAGAAGAAAAAGAGAATAAGAGATAGCTTACCTGACCGAAGCCCCATGTTAGGCGCCAACTACTACAGATCGGGATTTCTCGCGGGGTCCCTGTTCCGTGGGACTAGGGATTCTGGCCAGGTGGGCACGGGATTCGGCTTTGACAAACAGACTACACACGGGTGGTGTAAAATCTGAGTGTATTTCTTTAAAAATGACATGAGGCTTTTACAATCATTGTAAAAGGGAAATAAAAAATCTGGCAGCTCAACAGTTGAGGTACCTCTGAGGCTATCTGAAACATACTGGGCCTAAAGCAGCAGCTATCTCTTCTGAACTGGTGCTGCATCCCCTATTACCCTTCCATCTCTTCTATTTTTCATCTCTCTCTCTCTCTCTCTCTCTCTCTCTCTCTCTCTCTCACACACACACACACACACACATACACACACATACACACACACACACACACACACACACACACAACACACGCACACACGCTCCTGCCCAATCTATTGAGTCAATTTAATGTTACTTATGTATACATGTTTATGGCTGAACAATTGAGTTCAGACAACCTAACAGGAAACTCATCCCTGATAAAGACTGAGTCTCCCTCTCTCAGTAGCCACTAATTGCTTGCATCTCTTCATCTAGAGGTAGGGTCTTGTGAAATTTCCTCTGTCCACATTGGTGTGTTGACTGATGTTGTCACTGTATGGATCTTGTTTATGCAATCACATTGTTGAGATGTCCTAAGTACAGCTTTCTTGCAATGTCCAAAAGACACTATTTTGCACCAGGTACCCTAGTCCTCTAAATTTACAATCCTTTCAACCATTCTGTTGCAATGTTCCCTGAACCTTTGTCGGGGTTGTGTTGTAGATGTATGTAGCTATTGCGACTGGTCCTCCCGTGGCTACTTAGTCTCTGCACTTTGACCAGTTGTAGATCTCTATCCTTGCTCTCATAGGTTGCACAAAGAAGCACCTTTGTGGGAAGCATCGTTGGTGAGAAGAGAAACCTACATGGTTTTTTGTTTTTTTAAACAACCAATTAGGAGTGATTTGTGCTGCCCATATATTCCTTAGTGCCTGATCATCCACAGGAGCATAGTCAACCAGAGGCCATACCCTTAAAGAAAGCTGACTGTCCCTCTTCATGAGCTCTGGCTCCTTGGTTAGAGGTGGGGCTCATGAGCTCCGCCCAACTCCCTTGACTGGCTTGATCTCGTGTAGCTTTTGTGTGGAAGACCACAGCTGCTGTGAGTGAAGTGCAGTGGTTCTGTCATGGCCAAAAGCTTCATTCTGGTTCCCCCAAACTTTTAGCTCTTACAATCTTTCTGCATTCTCTTCCTTGGTGGTCTCTTGGTACATATGTATATAAGTTTCTGATCTTGAAGACTTTAGGAATCTTTATGATGTCATGTTACCTTGTTTTCTAAAACACTGTACAGATCTCTCCAGAAAGCAGTGTATAAGTGTTTCTGTTTCTACTTCTTTACTGATAATGGCTTTCAGACCATAGTATTTTGCCAATTTGGTGGAAATGTTGCTATCAGTAGAGACTGTTAGTTTTTTTTTTTTTTTAAACATGTCCACTTGCTCCCACACCCTCCACCAATCACATATGAAAAGAAGAATTGCACTTTCTGGTCCCTGATGGGTTTATGTGGTTTGTATTGGCCAATTAGTGTGGCTACTACCAAGTTAGAGCAATTGCTTAATAATGTGAATATGTCCATAGCTCTTTTCCCTCTGACAATGAGGCCTTCTACATTCTGCTGAATGTAATCATGGCATTTTCAACTCTCTCACTAGCTTGATGTTTTAATTATTAGCTTAAACAATGCATGTCATATGATGCTTTATGTCCTATATTATAAAACAAAAAGTATATGTGTATGTATATATGTATACATACAATGTTCTGTTAACTAAATAAGTGCAACTATCTTATGTTATCATCTATAACAGAATAGAAGATTAAGGAAGAGACACAGGACCTTGGGCTGGTTCTGGCTCTCTGTGTCCTATCACCTTGTGCAGCTGGCTTTGTCCTCAAGGCTCACTTGACACATTTGACCCAGGAAAGTTCCTCCCTTCCTTCTGCCCACACTTGCTCCTTTGCTGTCTGAAACTCTTCCTGCCCCCATGCTGGGGCTGTCAGGAGGGACCAGAGTTGTGAGTCCTTTTTTGATCTTTATGTCTGACCTTGAAAAATCCACAGAAGCCCATTTTCTAGAGTGGAATTCAAGGAATCCTGAGGGGTGGGAGGGCTTTTCTGAATTCCTGACCCTGGTTCCTGTGAGTTTCCTGTCCACTTTACGCTCAACAATAGATTGTTGGTGACACTCTCCTCACTCTTGTCTTCTAGCTGGCATGTTTCTCCCCTACCTTGGTGACCCTAGTAATAAGTATGGATGTTCCTTTATCATTTCTTTTATAATTACCAGGAATGAACATTGTTCTACTTGATATTGAGATTTTCCTTTATTAACTGTGGATGCTGTGCCTATCGGCTTATCTCTGCATCTTTCATATTTTCTCAGTTGCTCACTGACAACTGAAGTGTATCTGTCCTCACATTAATATGATTTTGTTCACTGAATGCATATTTGAAGCAAAGCCAACCATTATGATTGTACACTGACCAGAGTGTTTTGAAGGAAAGCCAACCGTTGTGTGGCAGATGCATATCTTCTAGTAATTTCATTTCTCAACTCTGTGGAATACTTCGGAGTGACTTTCTGGAATATCTAATTTCAGCGAAGGGGACTGGGCTGATCTATGACTCCACTTCTCGGACAGATACAACCAGGCTTTCTCATACTGGCTGTTCACAAGGTGTGTCAATCAAGATGAAGAGTGGAAAACAGCTGGTCCTGCATCCAGTCCAGACTCTTAGCTTCACGGTCCCTTCCAGATGTCTCACTTCCTCCGGGCTCTAGCACTGGCTGGTTGAATTCCTAAGACATGCTTTCCAATGTACTCCCAGAACATTAAAAACCGTCTGAATTAAAAAAGGGGGGGGCTGGCAAGGTGGCTCAGTGGGTAAGAGCACTGACTGCTCTTTTGAAGGTCCTGAGTTCGGATCCCAGCAACCATATGGTGGCCTACAACCTCCTGTAATGAGATCTGACGCCCTCTTCTGGTGCATCTGAAGACAGCTCAGTGTATTACATGGAGAGCAGCTCAGAGTGAGCAGGGCCAGAGTGAGCAGGGCCGTCCTGAGTTCAATTCCCAGCAGCCACATGATGGCTCACGGCTGTCTGTACAGCCACAGTGTACTCATTCACATAAAATAAATAAGTCTTTAAAAAAACAAAAACAAAACAAACAAAAAACCTCTGACTGGCCAGAGCAGTTTAAGGACTGCAGAGAAACACAGCTAATGGAGTGGGGCTCTCTGCTGCAATGCAGTGAACATCATGGATGTGCTATGTGTTAGCCACCATCACAGTGAGCTCGTCAGAGGAAAGGCATCACTCTCTAAATAAGCTAAGGGGGTAGCAATCCCAGAGGGGAACCGTCCTATCCAGAATCTTCCTCAATTCAACCCTAGTCTACAATACCAAAACCAACAAACTACCCAACCCACCAATGATCTTCTGTGAGTGCCAGACATTTCTTACATAGCTGAACAAGGAGATAAACTCTAAAGCCTTACGGGACACTATGTAATCCAACCCCATATACTATCTGTCAGGGGATACATTAGCCTGACATTTATTTCAGGCTTCACCCAGATTTATGAAATAATTAAGGAACTACCAGTGTGTATCTAAATAATGCAATTTCATTTTGTCAATACTGACTGCTTATCTATCCAATCTATGTGACTTTATCCAATCTTATCACTGTCAAATGTAGGGACGGTTCCAACACACATAGTCTCTACAAAGGGAACTTAAAACCAGCCTTGAGGAGTAGCTTGCAGTTCCTAGATCTCTGATTGCAAAGGGCAAGCAATGTAGCTGTGGCTAGAAAGATTAGCCCCTCAACAGAGTGTTCCATGTGGGTATTGTAAACAGGAGACAGGGAACTCACAAGATACGGAGGAAGAAGGAGGCAGCTAGACCATATTGTATGCCTGAATTGCTTGGCTATCTAAAAGAACCTGTAACTACTTGAATTTTATCTGGGAAGCTTGTTACAATCATGCTCTTTCTATAGGGCTTCTTACTGTGGGCCATCTAAACAATGTCCCCTCCACTTCAGGCCCCAGCCCACCAAGATCAAAACAGTAGCATACTTGTTGGGATCCTGACAAACCTGTCTTGGTTGCACCTAACTAAAAGACTTTGTGGGCTAAGAATCCCCAGGTTGGTAATCCTAGGGCGACTCTTGATTGTGTAGAATTTGTATTAGTCAGGGTTCTCTAGAGTCACAGAACCTATGGAATGTCTCTATATATTAAGGGAAATTATTGGAATGACTTACAGTCTGCTGTCTAACTAACCCAACAATGGTCAGCTGAGAATAGGAAGTCCAAGAATCCAGTAGTTGCTCAGTTCCAAGATGCTAGGAAGAAGTAGGTTCTGCCAGATGTGCTGGCAAGTACATGCAAACAGGCAGCGGAGAGTGAGCCTTCCTTCTCCCGTGGTCCTTATATAATAGAAAGTACAGTACGGTCCATATTAAAGGTGTATACCACCACACCTGGATCTCAGCTATTGGGATTTGCTCTGTGCCAGGCTGGCCATGAACTCAGAGATCTTCGAGCCTCTGTCTTCTGTGATTAAAGGTATGTACCTCCTTGTCTGGGCCTAAGCTTTTCATGGCCACTATGCCTCATGATCTGGATCAAAAGCCTGTGTCTTCCAGCCTCAAGATCTGGATCACAGGTGTGTCCTCCATTTCTGGATTATACTTCACTCCAGATATAGTCAAGTTTGACAACTGGGATTTAGCCATTACAGCGAATTTTGCCTTAGTATGCTCTCACAATGACATTCTCTTCTCTCCTGTCATTATGCAGCCATTCAGTTATCACTGGCCATTTGTTTGTTTTTGCTAAGCCCCACCTCCAAGCTATCAAATTCAGGAAATCACTAAAATCAGTTTCTTTTCCTTTGCAGTTGGAAAAATGAGTTTTAAATTATTCATATTAACACCCTTCAGATAAATTGAACTCCTAGAACTCTGTTCAAGAGTGTTTAAGTAAAGCTTAGTTTTTTTTTTTTAAATCAATCTTTTACATTAATGGAGGCCATTTTTAAACTATTAATTTCAAATTAACCATTGGTTTTGACTTACAGAACTATCTCATCAGGAATTTCAAGAATCATTAATATTAATAAGGGAAGAAGTAAAACATCACAATTTCAACATTACAAAACACTGCCAACTTCTATTTCTGGCCATTTAACTAGCTCGCTAGCTGGCAGAGCCTTTCCCCCACACTACAGATCACCTCGACCTGCTGACTGTGGCAGTAGTTAAAGCACTTCCTGCTAAGTGCGTGTCTGAATTTAGTTGAAAGTAAAGGTGGTTCTAAGACCAGAAAGCTAAGCAGGACCCAGAGTAAAAGCCCTCTGGAAGCTGCTGCCTGGCGATGCGTGCGTCCTTGAGCTCAGGCTCATCCTCAGTAGCTGCCCTGGTCTTGCTCCCTGTTCTGACCACAGCCAGTCTGGGAGGAGGAAAGGCTTTGTTTGGCTTACAGATTAAAGTCCATCATTGAGGGAAGCCACGGCAGGAACTGAAGCCGAGACAATGGGAGAATTACTCACTGCCTTGCTTCCCGTGGCTTACTCCACCTAATTTAGTTTTTAACTCAAGACTATCTGTCCAGGGGTGGCCTTGCCCAAAGGGGCTGGGCCCTCTCACATCATTCATTAACTAAGGAAATGCCTCCATAACCCTACATTACAAGTCAATCTGATGGAGGCAAGTCCTCTGCTGAGGTTCCCTTCCCAGATGACACAGGTTGTCACAAGTGACAGAACAGCTAACCAGTGCAGTAGATGCATCATTTATCTCCAGAGACACCGCTGATGAAGCAAAGGGTGGGTACCTCCACAGTGGCAGCTCAATCAGAACATTCTGATAAACGATGGGCTGCATACGACAATGTTCCCACAGATTATCACGAAACGGAACAATTCCTGCGAGCAGATAACAATGGCAGCCGCCATGATGTCATTCTGTAACTCATACTTTCAGGCTTTCAAATAACTGCATAAAATCCTGGAGATGGAAATACAGCATGTTCTATTCAACTGATAAAGCAGATTATATTGGTGGAGAGCCATCAGGAAAACAGTGAGTGTGGTAAAGAATGAAGCATCCATAGCAGTGGGCAGGAACCTTCACACACACACACACACACACACACACACACCCGTCATTACTTAGTGCTCTCCTGAGGACTTGGTTCTCTACCGTGTTAAAATGAGAGAGGATCTCTGAATCGTGTGCTGGGTACTTGGAGGATTCCTTGGATAGTCGTACTTGTTTTCCTTTTGCCAGATGTGTGCAGGAGGCTCAGCTGTGTTAGCTGGCATCGCCATCTGAGAGGACTCCTCAGAAGGTTCTAGGCCTTCAGAGAATTCCATAACCAATCCCCCTTGACCCCCTCGTTCCTAAGGAAGTTCTCTTTGCTGTTTTCCTTCTTGCCCAGTGCCAGCCCCACCCACACCTCATAAGAGGAATTTCCAGGAAGCACAGTAGAAACTCTGGGTTTTAGGGAACAAGAACAATTTTCCACCCCTTGCATGCTGAAGAACTAATGAACTAGCCTCAACTCAGAATCTTCACAGAGTGCAAGCAAAATCTCATATACTTCCTCTAAGCCTTTTATTCTGGTGGTGGCGGTAGTTGTTGGTTAGCAGCAACAACAGGACAGACATTGTAGCTTATCCTGTCTTCTTAGAAGTTATTGGTTAAGTTTTCTGGTGAATACAGAAGTACTCTCGTAGGTAGGGACCTAGCGACAACAACCACATATTTATTTCTCCAGTTCTGATATCCTGGCAGGCTGCTCTGTGTCCTGTAAACAGAGAGCACTCTTTGGGTGTTGGTAGGATGGCTCAGTAGGTGGAAGCACTTGCTGGTCTGAAGACCTGCATCTAGTGGCCTAGATTCCCCCGAGGTAATCGGAGAGAAGTAGGGGATCTGAGAGAAGCAACCCCTGAGAGGCCTCCTTTGACTCTTCCATCAGGTGGGAAATTAACTTAGGTATTACAAAATTGATCTAATGCCTCTCTTATCTTGAAAGCATTAAAATAATTCACGATGTTAATTATGCAATGGGTCTGCCATTCTTTATATTACTTTCTCAATTTATTTTCTGAAGGCCAAAGCCCCACTGATGATGTGATTTGCCTTCACAGAGCTACTCAGGCTCTCCTCTGTGCTTCCATTCTTACTAGTCTCAAGGTAATCTGCATCCCAAGATTATCTTTTCATCAGAAGATAAAATATGTCCTGGAAGACTTATAAAAATATCATGAACAAATTTGAAATCTTCTAAAGGAGCTAGCTGCATGACTGTAAAAGGAATTCAAGTAAACTGATCGATGAAAGACTTACATTTCTAAAGCAAATAATGAGTCAAAAAAGACAGATTTGCTCAAACGTTGACCATTCAGAGATTGCTATAGTTGCCAGTATATAAAGAGTGATTGTAAACCAATAGGAACATTGACACTCCAATTACGGGCCTGGGTTGTGAGTGATTAGGAGCTCAGACTCTAGATGTAGTTCTGGGCTCAAATCTAGGCCCTAATATTTGGTGTTCTTTACAGACCATAATCTATAACTTCCATGTGCTTCTTAGACATATTTAAAATGATAGATCAGACCAAGCATGACAGGGAACACCTTGAATCCCAGCACTCCTGGCAAGAGGATCTCTGTAAGTTTGAGGCCAGCTAGATCTAAATGGCAAGTTCCAGGCTAGACAGTGCTCTATGAGACACTGCCTCAAAGTAAAGTAAAATATAATAACAGTGTCATCAAGAAGAATAAGGTCCCACATGAACAATTCCTGCTACAGTTATGCTGACTCTGATTATTTTGACTAAAAATATAAATAAGTAATTGAAATGAGTTTTGTATCATGAGTAATCAAGCATCCAAGTTAATACACCAGTTAGATACCATTGTGCCTAAAAAAATCTGAATTTAAAGATATATCTTTTTTTTTTCCCTGAGGCAGGGTTTCTCTGTGTAGCCCTGGCTGTCCTGGAACTCACTCTGTAGACCAGACTGGCCTCAAACTCAGAAATCTGCCTGTCTCTGCTTCCCAAGTGCTGGGATTAAAGGTGTGTGCCACAACTGCCCGGCTAAAGATATATCTTAATTGTTAGTTTTGATACATACATAGTAAGTCTCAGACTGAATGTAAATGGAGACTTTTTTCCAGAAGGCAATTTAGACATTTTATGAAGGGCAATAGACATCATTGTAGCTTCTGTCCTGGGCAGTTTGAATGTGGTCTCCTGGGAACATCATTTTCAAAGAAAACACTGCACGTAGGGCCCTGTAGATTTGTGCAGCTGGGGCCTGACATTGACTTCTTCAGTTCACAGCAATCAAGCCTACCAGTATGAGCCACACGCAGATTTATGTGTGACAATTTTTATCACAGCGTATTTTATAAAAGCAAAAATTGTTAGCATTGTATATTTCATTCAACAGAGGAGTAACAAAGGACAGGTTCATACAATATAGCTATAACCCCATTAAAAACCATATTCAGAGATGAATAACACAAGGGAATTCACAAGTCTACTCTGAAGCAAAAGTGGCTTCATTGTTACCTCCAACTTAAAAGAGTAAAAACTTACTCATTAGAAAATTACAAAATTTGAAAATATGAAATAGAGGATCAGATACTAATAATTATTAACCTGGAGGCAGACACGGTGATGAGGTCCCGACGAAGCTTTATCCCTGTGAGCATTCCAACCAAATATAAACTTCAGAAACCCCCGTGCTGAGCTGCAGATCCCCACAGTGGGGAGAATGACGTCACTGGCTATTGGTGATGAAAATATGGCTGATTTATAACAAAAGATAACAATATCTAAACTCTAAAATGCACATGGGATACTTGAATTACTTTATGAAAAGAATAATATAGAGACAATCATAAATGTCTTTTACTTACTGATATTTATTTCAATGCTTTGAGTATGAAATATTAGAAAAATGGCAGTATCAATCACTCGGTCTTCTCCGTACTAATAAGAACATGTAAATAGATATGCAAATGAACTGAGTTTCTATTATGAGATGGTGATGAGGTGCTCTACAATAGAGAAGGTAGTGGCAGAGCTTGAAAAATGGGAGGGAAGAGGAAGGCTAAAGTGGTGGGATACTGTCAGTCAATAATAAAATAAGATCAGCAAGAACATGAGGAAACGAGGAGAGGCCACAGCAACTTAAAAGGATGCAGTGGAAGGGAAATACAGAGCCAGAGTTGAAAATGAAAATGTATAAAGTTGTAACATTCTTCATTCTTTTTCATAAATCCTGTCATGTTATCCTGTTCAAATAGTTGATGAATATAGTCAATATTACCTATTTCTAACCCTAGGGTATTTTTGTCCAATATCACAACCAGGATCAAAACTGAAAAATATGAGTTTAGCATTCAGACATTTGGTCTACACAATTGCGTATATTCATATGTCTAGAAATACAAATTGAGTAAATTCGGTGTCCCTCGAGTTTGAAAATGTTCAGCAGACAAAGCTTTAATGTTACAAGGGGGTCTGAAGCATTCTGGTACTTGACTGTAACTCCCAAGGAGAATTACATTTAGGCTTATAGAAAATTAAATTCACTGGGCAGGGCAGAAGAGACTATCAGACAGCATCCCATTGTGCTAATCCTGCTCCTGCCCTGCCGTGTGGAAAATCAGGGCAGCCTGCTGCCTTTAAATGGCTTGGGAAACCAGAACAAAGATAAACAGTTGCATTCTATAAACATTACTGAAATTCTATTATAGGAAAGATTCCCGGAATAACGGGGAGAGAGATACTAAAGCCCTGACATGCCATGACTGCCCTGCAGGTTCTTTCAGTTGAGTGAGAGAGCCAGGTAGGAAGACAACCGAGAAGTGTCGCAGGATTTATTAAAAACACTGAACTGATGGTGAATGTGCAGAGAAGTTAAGTGACAGTTCCCTAGTAAGGGGCTTCAATCACTATTCTGGTGATCCTAAGCATTGTTGCTCACAGTAAGGTTTGGGGGCTTGCAACCAGAGCATCACCCACCAGCTGTGGAGAATGCAGGCCCTCACCTGCACTAGCAACCCCTGAATCAGCAGCTGTGGGGAGGGCAGCCCAGGAATCACTAGTAACAGCTCCTCAGGTCTTTGTTTGTAGAGAAGAAGCATGGTTCTGAAGAATAGGTATCGTGATATAAGGACATAATCCATTCTGTTGACCATGATAAACCTTTAATAACATTTTTTAAAAAAATCAATAATTATACATCTCGTTATTGAATAATTAGAAATGTGGAAGAATACAGAAGGAGGAGGAGGAGGAGAAGAAAGAGAAGGGAAAGAAGAAGAAGAAGAAGAAGAAGAAGAAGAAGAGGAAGAGGAAGAGGAAGAGGAGGAGGAGGAAAAAGAGGAGGAGGAAGAAGAGGAGGAGAAGGAGGAGGAAGAGAAGGAAGAGGAGGAGGAGGAGGAGGAAGAGAAGGAAGAGGAGGAAAAGGAGGGGGAGGAGGATTCTCAATGCATCAATATGCCAGTTAGAGATCTGAAAGAGGTAGAATAGCAGACAAACGATGAGAAAATTACATGCAAAGGATGTATATCTGTGTCGAGATCTGAACGTGAAATATGCCCATGCTCCCCCAAGGTTATGTGTTTGAACACTTGATGTCTAGCTGGTGAGGCTGTTTGGGGAGATGATTAAGCCTTGAGAATCTGGGGATTAGCTGGAGGATGTAAGCTGCTAGGTGTTGGCTTTTGAACTTTACACTCGATTCTGGTTCTGGCACCATGCTTTCTGCTCACTGATCTACTCCCTAAGCTGTGAGGAGCCCTGGCTAGTGTCCCTGCTATCATAAATTCCAGCATGCCTCCCAGAACTCACAGTTTATACTCCTTAAAACCAAGAGCCAAAATACACTTCTCCCTACATTACTGTTGTCCGGTATTTGGTAACAAGGGTGGAAGAAACTAATACAATATAAGTGTGTGTGTGTGTGTGTGTGTGTGTGTGTGTGTGTGTGTGTGTGATAGGTTTTTGACCACTTGACATAATCTAGAGTTACCTGGGGAGAGGGAACCTCAACTGAGGGAAAGACTCCATCAGCTTGGCCTATAGGCAAACCTGTAGGGGGCATTGTCTTAATTAATAACAGATGCAGTAGGGCCCAGCCTAGTGGGAGATGTTGCACATCTACTCCAGCAAGCCCACACCTCCTAATACTACCACTGTCTATGGGACAACCATTGAAACCCATGAATCTATGGGTGCTAAACAAATTTTAACCAGCACACTCTGCTCTGATTGTTCCTAATGCACTGGTTCCTTTCTCTTGGAGTAAGAAAATATTCAACCTAGGTTTTGTTTGTTATGTTTTTATTTTAAAAGTACCCATAGTTAAAAAGACTTTAGATTTTTAAAGGTATTTAAAGTGTTGGAATACTTAAATACTATGGGACTTCAAGTATTGTTGGGCCCTGCTAACTAAGGTTGCAGTCTACCATTGTCCCAGCAGCTGAGCTTGGAGGAAAATGAGGGACTCCCTTTACTAGTAGGGTTTCTCCTTCTCTGACCTCTCTGAAACCTCCACCCCTGGAATGTCTTGTAGCCTGGGTGAGCTTATCAGGCTCAGCTTCCTTTCTCCTGATAAGAACCTCTCCAGCAAGCACCTGGAATTTCTGGAATGCTTCCCCATGCAAATGAGGTACCCCAGCTGTAGCCAATCATACATTACCCATTCTAGAAATCCCTGTTTCTCCAGAAACTATACAGCCCTTGATTCACCCCAGTTAAAGTGGAGCTGCTTTCTGAAGCTGATCCCTGCAGTCATTTCCACTATACTTGCAGGCCAACCAAACCCTGTTCTTTGGCTCTGCTCCCTTCTGTCCTCATGTTAGCTGGTGGCTAGCAGCCCCCTCCCCTGCCCCCGGAGAGAGAGAGGGGAGGACCACATAGTATGTCTTAGATTGTGATATTGCTATTAACATGATCTCTTGGGGACAAGGATAAAGAAAAGATCATGGTTTTGTGTGCCAAGTTGACAAGAGGTTAATTGTGTCGGTTAGGTTTTTTGTTTTTTGTTTTTAATCAGCTTGACATAAATTATGGTCATCTGGGGAAAGGAATCCTTAATTGGTAAAAATGCCTTCTACTTGTGGACAAGTCTGTGGGGCCTTTTCTTTTTAATGATGGATGTGAGACTACCTAGTCCAGTTCCATGGGCCAGTAACATCCCTGAGCAGGTGGTCCTGGGTTGTATAAGAAAGCAGACTGAATGAGCAAGTGAGCAGTGTGCCTCTTTCTTCTCTGCTTCAGACTCCTTGGCTTCCCTTAGTGATAGGCTATGATGGAGAGGTATAAGCTTTTCCTCCACAGATTGGATTTGGTCATGCTGATTTGTCACAGCAACAGAAACCAAACAGGGGCATGCATGTAGATAGGAATATATATGTATGAATATATGTATATATGTATGTATATAAGTGTGTGTATATATTTATGATATTAGTGTGTATACAGTGTGGAAGGAGAGATTTATTCTAAGTAATTAAAGATTATGGGGTAAGAAAGTCCTTCTGTTGGCGATCTAGGTGAGATGAGTATTTGTCTCCAATCTGAAGGCCAGCCGACTCCAGCCCCGAGAAGCACTAAGTCTTCCTGTTCAAATCTACAAGCAGAAGAGAACTTAATGACAACTAGTCTGAAGGTGCTAGGAAGAAGTTCCCCTCATTCCCAAAGGGAGGACAACATTTTTTATCTGCTCAGGCTGACGATGAGGACTCACCACATTAGAGAGGGGCATCTGCTTTACCTAGTCTGCTGACTTAAATGTTAGTCTCATCTGGAAACACCACCATAAAACACAGCCTTACACTTGACCAAGGCTGTGGTTACCCAGGGCCCTGTCAAGTTGATAGAAATTAACTTTAAGATGTGAGTATTGTGTGACAAAATGCTTCCTCAGGAGACATAACACACGCATCTACTCTCCCCTGAGATGGAAGAGGGGTCCAACAAAGTCCAACTTGGTGAACCAATGAATTTATTGGTGTTACTTATAGGAGTATGGACAAGGGTTTACTTACAGGTGCAGAAATGACTGGAAAAAAAAGATAGCCGCGTTACCAGGGTCTGCTTCAGCATGGGTCAGAGCTCACAAAAGCTGGGAACCTGGAGCGCATGACTCAGCCGACAGGCAGCTCAGTTGGAGAGTGTCCTTCCCGAGGGACTCTGCTCTAAAACTTTCAGGCAACTTGGCCTTTTTCTGCTTCTTTGCTGTTTGATTAGTGGAGTCTTCTTTGTAGCCTGGCTTTTTTGAGTGCGTCTACTTTAGGGTCTCTCAGCTTTTATTGCTTACTCTGGCAGGGAGTGGCCCCAGTGGATCTGGTCAGTTTCAGGAACTTCCTGAAGCTAATTTGAGTTGTTTACTTTCCTGCTTGAACAGCTTCCCCAGCAGGGTAGAATGTTCTGATCTTGGAGGAAACTGTTATACAACAACGAGTTACTTACTATAAAATTTCTGGTTTACATAACTTGCACCCTTTCCATTTCATTCCTGGGGAATAGCAATCCACACAAGTCTTACAAGCCAGCAAACATACTTTTCATCAAAGCTTCCCCCACACAACTAGATGTCTGTGATGGGCTGGCTCAGCTGTGGTACCATCTCTTCCCATTCAAAATTTTCATTTTCATATATTCAGAACACATCAGAAGTTGAAGGTGTTTTTCCCCAAAGCAATTTTTCTATCTGTGGTGTGAAGTATTCCTCTGGAATAAACATTACCCTTCAACCCCATATGAGTTGAAAATCCCATTTCTAATCTTCTTTCTGATTGAGAAATGATAGAGTGGATTTGCGGGAAACATCTGCCTGGATGACAGCTGCCTGCCCCGAGGGAGTGGCCCTAAAGTGAGTGCATATTGTTTTTGCTTATTCACCCAGGCATACATTTTAAAAATCACAGCATCGACTAAAACCTGGGGAAGAATTGCCACTCTGTTGATTGGAAAATTTGTGTCCTAATATTGCATTCTATTTTTCTACTCGTTGTCTGTGGGTGAATGTGACACCCTGCCTTTTCTCTCAGACAGAGGTAGACAGATGTGGCCGAATCACCATTTGCAGCCAGTTTCTTTGCAAATACAATTTGTTGACTAAGTCCTCCAGTCCTACCAGCAGTCCTTTCAGCAATAGCAGTGAGCTGGGGGCTTTTCCTTAGCTTTTCAATACTAATCTGTATGGTTCTTCGGTAGATCCTGCCTTGATTATTCCAGGGTGTGGTCTTAGCACTGGGTGATTCTGATAAATCCTCAGAGTTGCAAACCATCAGCTGAAGACCCTAACAAGATGACAATCAATTGATACCCTTGGATCTTCTTAGAAACGCAGGGTGAGGCCTGCCCAGACTTGCTGGATAGAAGTCTGTTCGAAACCCTTTAGATCTCCAGGAATGCAAAAGCTTTACATGACCCTCTCCTATGTGTTGATTCTCTACCTAGAATTAAATTTAGCTGTGTGGGTGGGAAATAGGGAAGTTTAAGTAAAAATATCTCATTTATTCAATGCCTGAGTCCCGCTCATACCAAGTGATGGTACGTTGCAGACTAGGAAGGAGAGCTCCAATAGTTGGGATTGGGTACCCACAAGGTGGAGGGTGGGGGCAGGGTTCCCGACTAGGGAGTGCCCCTGGGATCTTTGAAATGACTTCACTTTTGTAACTAACATCTTCATTTCCCTGACTTCATGTCTGTCCCTGCCTGAGCCCCATAGTGTAGAGCACACATCTTTAGCTCTCAGGGAGTCTTGCCTGCCACTAAGGCTAGCATTTTAGACAACACCAAATGACAGTGCTGTCCTAGGTTCAAATAAAAAAGAAATAAATATTTAAAGTACATAAATCATCTTTTAAAGCCTTCGTGTCCCACCCCAGTGAAGGCTCAAACAGGAAAATATTTACTTAAGAGCAGAAACTTCAAACAGACTGGAAGCTAAGTTTCCTCTGTGTGTTCTGCAACACAGCCAAAGGCAGCCTAAGCTGGCTTAAATTGGATAAATGTGACCTTGAGAAATTATTTATATTGTCTCCCTTTTTTATTTTTTTTTTGACCAAGAAAAAAAGGGAAGTTGTTATACTCCTGGGGTTGGAGTGGTTGTGCATTTTGATTAAGTCATTATGAGCATTCTGGCCTTACTTTTCCTATTGGAAAATGTAGACAGTAAGTCTTAATTTAGGATTGTCACAAGTGTGTGACAATGTGCTGATGTTCTGATCAGGCACCTGACATACAGTGAATAATGAGTGGGGTTTTGTATTACCAGTGGCTAGGAACTAAGTTCTCCCCAGTGGAGGATGGGTGGGAAAGCACCCCAGTCGTTTAGTGGGGTGCTGGGGAGTCCGGAGAGAGAGCTTGTGCCTTCGAGATTCTTCTCATCACTCTTAGAGATTCTTACTCACTGCCTTTCCCAGCAGTTCCGGTTCTCTGCCCAGGAGCCACAGTCACAAAGCACCTGCTGCACAAGTACCAAGGAGTACCGAGATGCTTGTCAGTCATAGACTCATTTACATAAAGATGAGGCAGATTAGCGTCTCCGGTTGACAAGAAGGAGAACTGTGAATTGGAAAGGTTAAGTCCCTGTCCAAGGTTATCAGAAGAGATATAGCTCAATTAGGATCTGAACTCGGATTTATCTCCAAATCCCAGGCCTGGATTATAGGTTTTACTGCCTACCTACATGGGTGACATAGTTGAAGTGAATGAAAATTACTTTTGCCACAAACCACAGTCCCTCCATACTCTTCTGAGAGAGCAAGTGAAGGCCCAGCACACTTGCCTGAAGGCACAAACAAGGCCAGAACTCCCAAGCAGGCTTCTGTGCATCTGAGAGAGCTCTTGTTTCATTCAGTCACCACATACTCTGTAAACTAGGATTCAGAACCAATCCCATTTTAAAGACCAAGAAACTGAGCCTAAGGAAGTTGCTCAAATGACAACCTAACACAGGTCTGTCGGACACCCAGGATACATATTCAGCCTCTCTAGACTCACTTGCTCATGCGTTGTTTTCAAATGGTCTGCAACGAGTAGAGAAGGCTGAGATGCGTTCTTGGCATCAATAGATGGGCTCAGGTCCTGGCTGCTGGCTTTCCTCCAGTGTGTATTCACTTCCTTAGAAAATGATTGTTCCACTGTTGAATCTATTGCTATCATGGGAAAAGAAATGAAAATATTGATTCTGATTTTCTGTGGGTGAGGGCCAAGAACGCTCGTAGGACAGTCCTCACTTATTGATGAGATGCGCTCTGAGAACTGTGCCACCATTGCTGAGGGAGCGTCTCAGCTTGTGCTCTTGTGCTTGCTCGATCCAGGTGAGGAGGTCAGTCCCTACCAGTGTCTCTTCATTAAACCAAGAGAGTCAACAATCCCAAGGCTGCTGGCTGAATACCAGAGCACACCATTTAATAGTAAGCTTTGTGTTTAGATGGAGGAATACCTCTCGAAACCGTGTTAAAATTTATAATACAGCAAATCCACAGAGCAGCAACATGTTCACTCTGGTCAATATCAGGAGTACTCGACATAACTGCACAAACTGTACTTCTGTCTCACTGGTGGACTTTTTCCCAGTAACACGGTTAGGAAAGGTAGCTGGTTGTGTCGCTCGCTCATGACAGTTATGAGCCTTCATGATAGTATGTGGCTTGGTTCCATTATAGTCCCTATGAGATGTCTACATGTATGTAGCCTGTAACCAATAGAAATATCACCATATGACACATGTCTGGGTCAGCATGCTATTTATTTACTCAATTCCCTAGGTGGAGAAGCCCAAACTGAGGCTGAGAAATTGTCCATTATCTAGAAAATAGCTTTTGACACTTGATTTTAGAGGTTTTGTCAAACAATTAATAAGCCAACTTCCCAGCTGAAAAGGCATTTGTCACTGACATGGATAACACCTGTGATTTCCAACAGAGAAGTTCACTCTGTAGTTTAAACAGGTCCCAGTTGACATATGAGGGTTTCGGAGAGCAGTGGCTGGCTTTGTACTGTGGGATCCTGAGGCAAGGATATGGTTTTCCTCACATCTTTATTCCATGGGTCTGGTACACACTGCTGCCCACAGTGACTGCTTGATAAGCTTTTCTGAATGTATTACATAATGCATGAATAGATTAGCAGTTAGCAGAGCAGAGATACCATTCTAAGACACAAAAACCAAACTCTGTCTGCATTCAAAGCCTTGGAGCTTTCTTTATTTGCCTTTACCTCATATTTCTCTAAGGACAATGAGGGCAGAAAGAGTTTTATAATCTTAAATGCTAGGAAACAAAGCTGCAATGTACCATGTGCAGTTGAAGAACGTACCGTGTGCAGATGAAGGTTGTCCCTCGTTTGAGTGTAGCTAATAAATACCTATGTGTGCCCATGTTCAAAAATGTGTGTGTGTGTGTGTGTGTGTGTGTGTGTGTGTGTGTGTGTGTGTGTGTGTGGTGTGTGTGTGTGTGTACTGCTCTCTGGCCTGCAAAGTGGCCATACTGGATGCTTGAAGGCATTGCCTCCACTGCTCAACACTAAGTTCCAGGAACATCTGTGCCTGCAGCGTGCGAATCTCCACTAGGGGTCTCCAGCAGCTGGCGATTTGCAGTGGCAATCGGGTTTGCAGGCGGCCTCTCTTTGTCTGCACCCCAGGTGTGGACTCCCCTTTGTTTCCTGGTTAGGCAGCTACCTTGTCTGGAATCCAGCTGGGTGCTTACTGTGCCTTCTAAGGCCACCTCAGGCTATCAGCATCTGCCTCTGGTTTACCTTGTGCTCTCAGAGAAGAGCCAGTGCTTTCTACCAGGGTTAGGCATCTTGTATAGGAAACAGAGCTTGAACTACAAAGGGAAATAGTTCTCTCAGCAATGATGCTGATGAGGAGGAATTGACAGCAAAGGGGCGGAGCGACTTTTCAGGCCAAAGTAATTTGCCTTAAAATATTTAAAGTTGCTTGACAAACAGCCCCACAATTCTCCCGTGAACGCAGACCACTGGATCAATCTTACAAGTAAGGAATATTTCATTCTGTGTTTAGCACAAGGAAAGGAAATGACCTTCTTGGAGAAACACCCGAAAGGAGCGTTGAGGGCAGTGTTTTGAAAAACCATATCCTTGCCTTGGGATCCCACAGTACAAAGCCAGCCACTACTCTCTGTGGTGTGTTCTGCTTGTCTTCAAGCTTCAAAGGACCGCTAAAATAAAATAACAAATTATAGTAATGTAAGAGCACCCTGAAAGCAATAAATAACACCAGCTGTAACAGTCCTGGCTGATGGAGAGACAGGGTACAGGCTGTAAACATGTTGCTCTTTTGCTTTTGCCATTTCAGTTGGTCTTTTACAAAGTTAGAGTATTCTCACATTCCTGTCCACCGCCCTTTGTGACCCATCACTCAGTGATCACAGAGCCCCCCTACACCCCCTAGGAGAAAAGCCATTCAATTCTTCTTTGCTCATGTATTCAGAAGATATCTCTTGATGACCTACTGCGTGCTTGGCATGGTAAATTACACAAAGGCTTGACAAGTAACATTTCACACCCATTCTCCACCCCCTTCTCTGCCTATTCCCCATGCCCTCCAAGAAACTTTTAATGATGAGGGAGAGAAAAATGTCATCACACCCAGCAATACCGTTAAGACACAGCAGAGCTGAGATCTGCTGGTAGGGAGTACAACCAAGTGGAGCATTCCAGGGAAGAGCTGCCTGGGAAATGAGAAGGTTCTCTGGGTAAAGTGCCTTCTGGTGAACTTTGACCAGAGCTCCACTGGTCAACAGGAAGGACCCGGACAGAGACTAGTGTTGACAGTTCTTAGGTACACAGGGCACAAAGAGAAAAGGTCACAACTGAGAAGGAGACAACAGGAAGTACAGTTAGAAAGGGGAGACAGAAGGTTTTTGAAGGTGGGCCCTGTTCAGCTGCCCAGGTTTGACATCGTCAGTGACCTAGACTGCAGGGCAGCTTGCTTCATGCATTTCTGATTTGGTGATGAAATTGATGCTAAAATTATAGCTGAGGGCTGCCAAGGTGGCTTAGTGAGTAAGGACATTTATCCTCAAGCCTGAGGACTTGGGTCTGAGTGCAATTCCTGAATCCACATAGTAGAAGGAGGAAACTTGACTCCTGTAAGTTGTCCTCACATGCAGGCATGTATGTGGATACATACACACATACATACACATGCACATAAACATACACATATATACACATATAAACACATGTGCAGACATATGAACTTTACATATAAACATAGACATACATATGCATGAAAACACATGTAAACATGTGCATATATGAATACATACATGAATACACATCAAATAAATATAAAAATACAAAAAGAAAGTAGGTGAGTGCAAAGTTAAAGCAAAATGGCAGCTTTAAATTTTATGTCAGAGCACATTATTGACAAACTCTCCTTTTCCCAAGATTCTTTATTATTTGGAGGAAGATGGATGCAATATTTAAGAAAATTGTACGAGATTACATTAGATTTTAACAAATCTGAGATCTCAATAGCAATGATACAGAATTGTATAATGTTATTCAGAGTCAATTAAATGCACAATGAAGGTTTTATCATTTCACTTGGGGAAGCATGTCAGAAGACCCACCACCAGTGGTTCCTGGACCTGCTGACAATGAGACTTAGCACATCATGTCAGGTCCTGCTTGTTAATTTAGGTCTGAAACATCTGGTAGAGAGACTCAAGCCCCTGGGCCTTTGAACTGGAGAAAGAGGATCTTGACCATGTTTTCCCTGCTGATTAACTTCCAGCAGTCCCAGTGAGCCATCAACTTCCGGATGTCAGTCCAGAAACTGGTACTGTGTTTGTTCTTCAAAACAGCTTGCCATCTACCTTCTACCACAAGCTGGGCCTCATAGAAGCTCTTTCTTCTACTTTGGTTTTTTGTTTGTTTGTTTTTGTTTTGTTTTTTGAGTCAGAGTTTCTCTGTGTAGCCCTGGCTGTCCTGGAACTCACTCTATAGACCAGGTTGGCCTCGAACTCAGAAATCTGCCTGCCTCTGCCTCCCAAGTGCTGGGATTAAAGGTGTGCCCCACCACCGCCCGGCTCTCTTCTACTTTGCTATCCGACTGGTTTTACCTGGTGGTGGTGCCTTCACAGTGAGAACCCGTCCATCCTTTCATCTTTTTGGAGTAATGAAGACAGTCATTGGGCTATACTTAGCTTTTAAAAATATTTGTTTTATTACTTTACCTATATGTTTTGCCTGCATGTTTGCATGTGGTCTTAGTTTTGATTTCATTGCTGTGAAAAGACACCATGACCAAGGAAAACATTTCATTGGGACTGGCTTACAGTTTCAGAGGTTTAACCCATTATTGTCATGGCAGGGAACATGGTGGTATGCAGGCAGACATAGTGCTGGAGGAACTGCAAGTTCTATATCTTGGATTCAAGGAGGGGACTGGATTCCACAATGAATGGAGTTTGAGCACAGGACACCTCAAAGCTCACTTCCATAGTGATACACTTCCTCTAACAAGGCCACATCTCCTCCAATAAGACCACACCTCCTAATAGTGCCACTCCCTATGGCCAAGCATTCAAGCACATGAGTCTATATGGGTCATTCCTATTCAAACCACCACATATGCATGCCCCTTGGGTTCTTGGTACCCACAGAGTTCAGAAGAGGGTGTTGGATCACCTGGAACTGGGGTTAATGATGGTTGTGAACCACCATGTGGGTGCTGGGACTTCAACCTAGGTTCTCTTAAAAAATGACAGGTGTTCTTAATGCTGAGCCACCTCTCCAGCCCACACACTTTTGCTTTTGTTACTAAAGTTCTGTGAAGGCAAATATTATAATCTGCACAAATAGAACCAGACATTCTGTGAGATTTACAATAAATAATGAAGCCCATCACCTACCTCTCAATTTGAGGCATCAAAAAAGGTTTGGGCCGCAGATGAGACATTTCCCCAGTAAATAAGTCACAACTGGTTAGTTATCTCCAGGAGAGAAAGAAAATATTTTTCAAACAATTGGTTCCATCTTCCAGCTAAACATTTTGCAACCTCTTCTGGAATCGAGTCTCTAGGAGTGACACAATATGGCTTTACAACTAGTATCTTTCTCACGCTTAACCAGACTCCATATCATAATCAGTACTAGAAGTGGAGAAACAGAACTATAAGGCATTTACTGACATCCTAGTTTGAAGTGAGATGCTGGTTTTCTTCAATGACCAGGTAGTAATGATCCTGTCCAGTGACATAGCCATGGCCACTATCTAAAGCTCCAGAGGGCTTTATAAATTACTAGTCAAACAATTAAATGTCATGCTATGTCTTGAACTCTGGGTGTCCAAGAAGTTCCACTCTCATAGAGTGGACGAGAGCATGCTGGGCAATATATGTCTCCATAGGGCTCCAGAGGAGGTCACCTCAAGGTTGCACTGCCTCCCAAAAGTGGGTGGGATGGGAAGACTTGGCAGTACCTGAGTCTTAGTTGATTCAGGCAGATCTGTCTTAAGAGCCCTGTAAATGGAGTCCAGGAAGATAATGCACAGTGTAGGTGAAATGGCCCACAGGCTTTCAGCAAAAGGCCCACCCCCCCTATAAACTAATCAACAAATAAAAGTGGGTGGGAGCACTTGTTCAGCAGTCACACTGGGATGGCTGCCTGGGGAGAGGAATTGAAAATATACTTTAAATCAAGTAGAAAATGTGACATGAGTGTATATCGTGATCATTTAACATTTATTATTCACTGTGCACGAGGTCCTCTGCAGATGTGGAGGCCCCCAGGACCTGGCTGCTGTTCCGGAGTCACTCCTGATAATTTTCAAATGGACTATGTCCGTTTAGCCATGTTTTTCAAAATCTTGCTGCTCCCAATGCGAACACTTTCCGTTTTGCTCTATAATGAGAGTACTTTCATTCCTTTAATGTTTGCTTTTTTTCCTTTGATCTAACCATTTCTGTTCAAATTTCACAGTTTTTCTGTAGCTTTAGGAATGAAAGAACCGATTACCCTGCTGGGAGCGTGAAACGGATTTTAAAAAATATATATCTGCATGACATTTCCTTCCAGTAAAATTAATTTAGGTTTAAATACAGGAGGATGGCACACACCGGCTCCAGTCCCCTTCTCTCCTACACCTTGGCAGTTCCTTATCCTTAAAGGATTCAGTTGCACCTGCTGCAGAGTCTTACTTAGTCTTTTGTGAGGATCCTAGGAAGGGGCAGAGGACTACTTTCTTTGTGTAAGACCGATGCCACCTTTGGAATGTCTCTATTTCTTTGAACACCAGTCTCAGAAGCGTAGTGGACTTTTGGGGCATGGTCCCTGCCAATGACTGGGGTACTTAAGTGTAGCCAGATCTACTCCCTGAGCGCTTTAGGATATGCTTCTTTTGGCAGGGCAGGGACCTTCTGTTTCTGACCAACAAAGGACAAATTGGAGGGTGGTGGAAAGGGCGCTTCCCAGCCTCGGTGGCATCATGGCCTGCTCCTGCACCTAATCCTCAGAGACCTCACCTTCGCCTTCTGGAAGCATACCGCACCCCCTCCTCATGCTGTGTGGTTGCGCCAGAACCTAGAGCTTGCTGCCAGTCCCACCACCTTCCTCCTACGACCCCTCCATCCCCTTCTAACTCGGGAAGCAGCGCTGTACACTGCTGCTCGGCCCGCCGCGTGTCCCTGGCGGCGTGCCCAACACCTCGGGGCAGGCTCTGAGTCCTGATGGTCCCCACCCCTTGGTCCGCAGCCTCCCCCTGCAGCCAGGGTTGCAGGAGCTGTCAAGCCGGCAGAGCGGATTCAGCCTGGAGCGCCGGCGTTCCTCTCCTTCCTTTGTGTGTGCGCGCGAGCCGAGTTGGGGAGGAGGGAGAAGGGGGAGGTCGCTGTCTATCTGTCTCCCCCTCCTTTGCCCGGACCGCTCGAAGTGCGGCGGCGGCGGAGGCGGGATCCCTAGAGTCAGTGCCGGGAGTCAAGGGGCGCCCAGGTTCCAGTCGCGCGCAGGGAGAGGGGCCCGCGGCGGGGACAGCGGGGACAGCGGGGACGCGGAGAGGGTTGGTCCCATCCTCCTGGCCGGCCGCCTCGGCCTCGCTGTGCCCCTGCCACCCCGACGCCTGCATCGGAGAGCGCCCAGGCGCCGAGAGGGACGGCGAGCACGAATAAATAGCGGCGGCGGCAGCGCGTCATCTGGCGGAGCAGGAAGTGCAGGCAGAGTCCAGAGGCCGGTGCTTCCCGCGCGTCCCCAGGACTTTGCCATGGGCTGGGGGCCGCGCGGGCTGCGAGCAGCCGGCCGAGGGCAGCGGCAACGCCGCCCGCACCAGGACTGAGCGAGCGGCGACGCACGGCGCCGAGATGGCAGCGTCCAGCAACTCTAGTCTGTCCGGCTCCTCCGTGTCCTCTGGTGAGTTTCAGCGCGCGGGCGCCGGAGCTGGGATGGAGAGTCTACCTGTGGCCGTCCCGCCCGCTCTAGGAGAGCGTGGCGCGGGACACGAGCGTGCCCGGGACACTTGTTAAGGTGGTCAGCACCTCCGCGTCTGAGCCTTGACAGCGTAGAGGTGGGACTCGGTGGTGCCCTAGGCGTGCGGACCAGGAGTCTGGGGCTCCCGGAGAGCAGTAGCTGCCAGCAGCCTTGCACTTTCTACACAGCTGGAACAGGGGCAGAAGGCGCAGGGAAGATGAGGGCACAGCTGGGCTCCCGACCTGTCTGCCTTGGCGCCTGCTACCCTGGATACTCAAAGCCAAAGAAGGGTGCAAACCCAAGCTCCTTTGCAGACTTGGATTTCTTTGTTTGTTTCAGAAATTAGCTCCTTGGAGACACTCGCTTGGGGTATGGGTTTGAGAGAGCAACCAGGAGGAAAATGTGCCTTGCTCGGCTGACTGAAGTGAGATAGTGGAATGGAGGTCGAGTCCAGCCTCTGACTCTTGGCATGTTTACAGTGTGTGTGTGTGTGTGTGTGTGTGTGTGTGTGTGTAGAGCAAGAGACAGAGACAGAGAGACTGCTAGACAGACACAGAGAGCATGTGTGTGTGCGCGGGAGGGGGGCAGTGGGGGCTCTAGACACGGTCTTATCCTACGCTGTAATTTTACTTTCAAGGCTTCCAATTTTTTTCTGTGTTAAGTGTGGCTGGGTGAAAGAAGGGCTTTCAAGCTTTTCTATGGTTGATCAGCAGGCCTAATTGAACAGAAAAAAAATGATAATGAATGTGAATGCATAAGAATCAATGGAGGCAGCCCCTCTGGTTTTTGAACATGACAGGTTTCTAATCAGAATGATGCATTAGGTGCAGTTCCACTACCCCTTTGGTCGCTGAAAACTTTAATAAGAAACCCTGAAGGGATGTCTGGTAAGACATTTGGTATGGTATACAGAACTAAGGGGTCAAAGACAACCGTCTTAAAGTCCTAGTGGGAATGCTCAGGGTATTACTATTGTATGGCGTCCTGTTGGGTTCTTTTTATTTATTCTCCAAAAATTAAATTCTGAGTGGAGTGGAGAAGAGTCACAGCACTAAACAGGAAGACAGGCATGAAAGGAACCAGAGCTATGGGTGTGTAACTAATCAAACGGTAGACGCAAGGTGACTGTGACCAGTGTACGTGTTCTCTTGAAAGCTACATGCTGTCTTTTTTGTCAGGTTTAGTCCCAGGGAAATGACACTTCCTTTAGTGACTTCTGCCAACTCATAAAAACAGCATTGTTAGGTGTCCGGTAGTTTGAGCTGCTGGCAGTAGGGGCTGGTGGGCAGAGCAGTCAGCTCTTATAAAGAACAGCAACAAGTTGACCGCCTGTGGTTTTAATTCTGAGAGCTCAGCAAATGCTAAGGCTTATTTTTAGTACCCTCAAACCACTGCTGCTGCGTTTCAATTCATTTTGGTTGACTAACATTGAATTTAAAATGCAGAGATGTTGGCTCCCTATTAGCACATGTTTCTCCCCCTCCAAAGCCTGTCCATTTGATGCACTGAGGGGGGAAAGGTAGCAGCGGCTGACTGAGGAAGGGTGAGGAGACAGCATCAGCACAGGATTCACTGGAGGCGTGCAGCACAGATGCTGTGGCATCTGAAAAGCTGGATCCTGATACAGCTTCAGAAACCTGATGAAAAATCCCGACTCAGCCCTGGGAAGACGCTGCTGCTCAAAGAAGCCAGGATAAGCTTTAGAGGGTGGTAAATGTTTTGCAGATAGGGGAGGCATGCTTACAATGGCTTTCTCTCCTGTTTTATGGACCCATTGTTTTTAATCCTGTTGGAAACTGTAGGAAATTGCATGAAATCTGAAATGCAAAGAGTGGACATGAATCTATTTACTATTTCATGTACATCAACCTGATCTGTGGGTTTATATGCTGTAGTTCACCAATTCATCAGACACTTTGTCTTGCAAAATATGGAATCATAGTTCTTTTTTTAAAAAAGCACACTTACCATTGTGTGGGTAATGAATAATTCAGAGGACACAAGCAATTCACACCTGTGAGAGGTGTTGAGCAGCAAAGACTAGAGCCTGCCTCTCAGAGCAGCTGGGTTCTCTCAGGCAAAGGCCAGAGTCTGAGAAAGTAGGGCGCTCTGTGAACCCATTAGTCACCATGCGGAAGGGCCAACTGTGGGCCAGGCTTGGGCTTCAGGGCTTAGCAAGGGAGATAATTCTAGCTTTCTTTGTAGCTTCAAGCTTCTGAGATCATTGTATTTGAATTCTGGCTCCACTGCTGACCAGTGAGGCATCTTGAGGTGGGTTACTTAAATTTTTCCTGGCTTCAATCTCCCCATTAAATCAGTATGCTGAGTTTTGGGCACAGGGTCTAATGCATAAGAGTGCTTGATGTAGAGGAGAGATGGCTCAGTGGTTAAGAGAGATGGCTATTCTTCCCGGAGGACCTGAGTTCAGTCCCCAGTACCATTGGTACATTGAAAGACTCACAACAACCTGTAACTCCAGCTCCAGGGAATGCATGCCCTCTTCTTGCCTCAATAGGCACACCTACACACACACACACACACACACACACACGTGCACGCACACACACACACACATACAAATAAATCTTTAAAAAATGTTTGTTGCAAACAGATAGTCTTCTTTGATGAATGAAATGACGGTACTCTGTGGCTTCAACCTTAGGTGCTGAAATAAATTCAGCGCCCAGTGCACATAAAATCTTTCTTCCTTTCTATGCTATCTTAGGGTCTCTATTGCTGCAACAAAAAGCTATGACCAAAAAGGAAGTTGGAGAGGAAGAAATTATTTAGCTTACACTTACAGATTGCTGTTCTTTACCAAAGGAGTCAGAACAGAAACTCAAACAAGTCAGGAACCTGGAGGCAGACACAGATGTGATGCAAAGACCTCAGAGGGGGTGCCACTTGCTGCCTAGTCCCTTATGGCTTGCTCAGCTTGTTTTCCTATAGACCCCAGGACTGCCAGCCCAGAGATGGCACCACCCACATTGGGCCAGGTCTTTCCCCATTGATCGCTAATTGAGAAAATGCCTTATAGCTGGATCTCATGGAGGCATTTCCTCAACTGAGGCTCCTTCTTCTCTGATGACCCTAGCTTGTATCAAGTTGACACGATACCAGCTAGTACATATGCTGAATTTAATCTTGAGTTTGAGCTCCATTAAAGAAACACTTATTGAGCACATTCTAGGTTTCAGACATAGCTCTTAGTGCTTGCATTGAAAAGATAACTCAAGAGTCTCCCCGAGAAGTAGCAGGAGAGATAGACAGCATCTCATAGGCTGTGTCTTGCAGTGATACAGCACACTCTGTAGAGGGGTGTGCAGGGCAAGGAAGTGATTGCTTCAGTCTGGAGTGGCCAGTGGAGTTGACACAGTGTTGGACATTGATGGATAGTTAGAAGCTTTGTAGAATGCAGGCAGAGAAAGGCATTTCAGGATGACTGAGAACTGAGACCCAGCCCGGAGATGGATAAGTCTGTAACTTTCCCTTGCTTTTCTTGGGGCATTGATCTTTTCTCCTGATGGGTGGGACACTTCCTGGAGACTTTGATGAAATGATCCTGGAATCAAGGATGAACTTGGTCATTGGAGCCCTAGTAAAGGAACAGCCGGCTTCTGCAGGGTCCCAATCGGCTCTAACCCGGCCTCCAAGGAACAGCTGAGAGAATGAAGTGTGCTGGTGTTCACATGGAGGGAAACTGGTAATGCTCTCAGCATAAGCTCAAGATTTTTTGACTTGAATAATCTTCCCTGCTATTGTTTAACTACACCATCCAAGTGTGTCCTTGTGTCTGTTACCAACTGTCACATAACAAACTCATCAGCTTAACATTAACTTTTTTTTGAGATAGGGTTTCTTTGTGTAGCCCTGGCAGTCCTGGAACTCACTCTGTAGACCAGGCTGGCCTCGAACTCAGAAATCTGCCTGCCTCTGCCTCCCAAGTGCTGGGATTAAAGGTGTGCGCCACCACTGCCCAGCAACATTAACTTAAAAATACATTTGCTGAGAACTGTTAAGAATTGTCTTATGGAGGATTCAGCCATGTGTAAAAGGGATGGACATGCCTCTGTTTTAATGATGACCACTGATAATTAAATTTCACAGCCACCTAGGATGTCAAGAAGGTTTGATTCCTTTTATTATTTTAAATCCTCCACCAACACATAGAAATCGGTATCTTTAAGATTTAAATATAGCCAGGTGTACTTGATTATATCCAGAAATAAACTGGCTGATTTAAAAAAGTTTTTTTAATAATCATGGGTCATATTTGCTTTTATAATTAAAATAAGATTTTTTTGCATATTAGTAATGTGATTGCCAAATGGATAATTACATAATCAAGAAAAAAAAAACACAGCCCATACAATGTTAAAGTAAACAAATAAGATATTTTCTAGTAACTTAACAAGTTAGAATATTAAATATTAAAGAGTCCCCCGTATAAGAATTTAACATTTTGAAAACATACACATATGAGATTATTAAAACAAAGTTGGCCATTTTTACAACAGGAAAAGGTAAAATTAGCCTGCTGTACAGTATCTTAACCTTATTCGAAATACTATTCTTGAATGGACTGAGGTATTTATTTTTGTGGATTCTTCATGGCAGTGTTGAAGGCAGGGAGGCAAACTGTGTTCTGCTCTTACACTGGTGTTGACCCTAGAAGCCGGAATGTTTCTCACTGGATATTGGGAGGGTGTGCCCAGTGACATACACAGAAAGCCTTACATTCCTAGATGCAGAGGGAACACCTGGACTTTGAGAATTCTGGGAACCACTAACAAATGTGTAGTTAGGAGCTGCATGGATCTAGAGTCCACCAGGGATCCATGGCAGGGGCAAACCTGCACATGGAGAAACCTTTTCTTCTGTAATATTTGTGGACTCAACCTTTTCTTCTGTAATATTCAGTTACTAGAAGAAGACATTGCTTTGCTTTGAATGATAGCTGCTGGTTGTAGAGAGACTATCTTGTGTATTGTATGCATGCATCACCTATCCATTAAAAAACTTATGGCCTATAAGAAAGGGTAGAAGAGAAGGCGGGACATCAAGGAGGCAGAAAGAATTCTGGGAGGGAGTGGGCAGGAGAGATTCACCCAGGAAGATGTGGCAAGATGGTTACATGGTACCTGAGCACAGGTGCCTGAGCCACGTGGCAGAACATAGATTAAATAAGTGGGTTATTTTAAGTTATGATCTAGTCAGAAAAAAAAAAAAAGCCTAGCTATATGGCCAAGGTCTTTGTAAATATATTTTGAGTCTCAGTCTTATTTCTGGGAGCATGGGGCTGGGAGAACCAGACCTAACTGCTGCAGTTGGAAACTAAACATCACAATCATCGGGGTTAGCAGGAAGGGTTGGTTATCTGTTTCATTTTAAATCACATGCACAAAAAAAAGTGGAGTTAAAGATCACTGTTAAAAAGTTGCAAAACTAAGGTGAATGCTGAGGGACAAAGCACTCTCTGCCATGAAGTCTGTCTGCTTTCCTGGAGGCCTCTTCACATCTGAAGGAACTTAATTACCACCATTGCCCACTTGTCGTGACTCAGATGAGCCCAATAGGGCAATCTTCTTAAACAAATATGTTTGCTATGGATTGAATCTTAAGACCAAAGGGTGCAGGTTGATGGACTGGCCACCAGCTCTGACTATGATAGGAGATGGTGGCACTTTTTGGGAGACAGAGCCTACTGAGTTGAGGGCTGCCTCTTTCCCCTCTACCCACCAGCAGATGAACAGTTCTCCTCAGCCACCTATTCCCTGCCATGAACAGACCCAAAACCTGACCATGAGTAGAAGCCTCCGAGACCATGAGCCAAAATAAATCTTGCCACTCTTAAGGATCTCAAGAGTATTTTGTCATGGCAGCAGAAGACAGTCATGAGGACATGAGAACACAACAGGGGCCATACTGACTTACGTGTTTTGCCCAGTTAGTCCTTCCCCCACCTCGCTCCCCTGAACGATGTAGGTGACTCTGTACTTCGTTGAACTTTTAAGGGATGGAAACATCAAGTATTTTCCAAGGCCAGCCTGCGTATGGTCTAACTGGACAAGGTGTACTCTTAACTGCTACCTGGGGCCTGGCCTCAGTGTCAGCCTCTATTGAGGACCATCTGCTGCTCAGCAGGGTCTCTGTTGTTCCTACGCAGTGGTAACAACAACCGGACATTTAGTTGGAAAAGATGCACAGTGTTGTACTGGCATGTTTGAGGAAAGAATTTCCTGCCAAAAGATCAGTATTCCTGCCAAGATACGTACAAAAGAAGGAAAAGCAGTTCTAGCATCAGGCTGGCAAGTGATGGATAACATTCACCCATCACTTGGAGGAATGTGTTTGCATTTCCTAGCTTCTAATATGGCTTCCCATATGCATTCTGCTTCTCTTCCTACCTGCCAGTCTTCCTTCCATTCTTCCTCTCTTCTTTCCTTCCTTCATTTCTTCCTTTTCTTTCTTTTTCCATATGTTTGTCATTTTTGTTTGGAAATATTTTCACAAATCCTACATTTGGTTTACCTTGCCTTCAACATTATTTAAATTCCCTGGCATCTTCCACAGGCCATGCTGAAGAGAAAACTGTCTTTCTATTTTTCACATGGATTTGCATCAGTGTGGACACTTATTATTGCATCAGTGCATGTTGGTGGGTGGAACAGAACACAATTGTGTGCCTCCAAGTGACAAGCCAGAGTTTCTTCAACTTGGCTGTGGCAAGAGGGAGCCAGCCTTTGTTAGGACTGTACTAGCCTCACAGGCAGTCAGTAATGCCAGAGACTTCTGTTACTGTCCCCAAGGGATAGATGGATTGGGAAGATCAGGGTGGGGTGGGGTGGGGTCTGAGGTTGATGGCCCAGGATGTGGCCATTGATGTATCAGAGTACTTCTTGCTAAGGACTCAGTGAGAGCTCTTTATACAAATAACCAGCTTTCTTCGTCATATGTAGTCACACTGCATAGTGGGTACTGTTCTATGAATTTAGTCACACGGTATGATTTAGTTGCAACATTGCCTTGTTTCAACAGGTAGGCCTGTCAGTCACCCAGCCTCACCCCTTTTGCAATATGGTATCAGAGACATAAATTATTAATTTAAAACAACCAGTGTCTAAACCTCCTTTGTCCACTAATAAATATGAGCTAGGCTGAACAGGTTTTGGAGTAAAGGGGAGCTTGGGGTTTGTTTAGCAGATCCTGACCTTTGATACATGTGAAGATCAAGGTCTAGAAAACTCAGGACTATCTGTCCAGTGCAACTCAGCGAGGTCACAATGGGGCTGACTGTTCTCCAGAGCCCTAATTCCCACATACTAACTCTCTAGTCTTCTTCCTGGCTCAAGCCAAAGAGTAGTATCAACCATAGAGAATTTATTGAAGACTTTTTTTTCTGTGTGGCTTCATGGATGATTTTCTACTCAATTATGTGGTGGTACTTCAAGAAGGAAGACATGCTGTCCTTTGTGTTTCACATGGGCTTTGCGTATCCCGAAGACACCAAGACTTGAGGAAGCCCAACCTGCTACAGCTCTATACAGAGCTGCTTTATCTGGAGTGGCTGTTAGCCACAGGTGGCTACTCTAGAACATCTGAATGCTCATCAGCACACTCCTCCAGTGGCTACTAAATTGGACCACACATTGGGGGAGAAATCCTTTTGAATAACACGGGTGTACATAGTTCTGAGACAGAGGACCAGCTGCTGACAGAGATTTCTGTCACATCCCATTAGGTTTCTACTGAACTTTGCAAACTGACTTTTAAAGATTTCTTTCTTTATTTTACGTATATGAGTACACTGTAGCTGTACAGATGGTTGTGAGCCTTCATGTGGTTATTGGGAATTGAATTTTTAGGACCTCTGCTCGCTCCAGTCAACTCTGCTCACTCTGGTAGGCCCCTCAACCCCACTCGCTCAGTCCCTGCTCGCTCACACTGTAGCTGTCTTCAGACTCACCAGAAGAGGGCGTCAGATCTCCTTACAGGTGGTTTCTGAAATTTGAACTCAAGACCTTTGGAAGAAGAGTCACTGCTCTTACTCAACTGAGCCATCTCACCAGCCCGCAAACTGACTTTTAAAAAGAGTGGTTTCTTCATAATTTTAAGGGGACCTGTAGAGTGATGGCTAAGGGATGATGATGGAGAGAATAACTAAAAATGTCTGTGATCTCATCTCCCTTTAATCTTGAAGTTTGATTCAAATTTCTTACCAAAGAGTCTGTTGTTCCTTACTGGTAACTTGATTTCTTTTTGAAAAAAAATTCCACAGTGAGCGTTAATTTCAGCCTCCAAGAAAAAAAATGCCTATGTCTAGAAATGTCTGGATCTCTCGGTTGTATCTCTTCTAAAGCATCATCAAGAAAATAGGAAAATTGTGACTATGTGGACTGAGGTTACCGACTGCATATCGCAGCCATGTTATCAGAAAGCCTCTTGAGCCACCTGCCCATCAGCAAACGATTGCCTAGAACGGTTCTCCTTCTGCATCAGGCCCACGTGCATGGCAATGCAAATGAATTGGGTATGTAAAAAAAAAATAAGTTTAGCTTTTGGAATATTAAGTTCACATAGTTTGGAAGAAATGCCTACAGGTAAAGATACGGGAGCATGAGAATTCTCCAGAAAAGAAAGGCTTTCCCCTTGAACGGCTGTCACTGCCTTCAGGTACAACAGAAGTGGAGAGGTGAACGTTGTCTTGAAAGTGGCAATAACTGTCAGAAAGACCACTGGATTCCGAAACCAACAAGCTGAAGACTGTGATGTTCATCGCTGTTCTTTACCAGCCTGAGTTCATACCCCAGCTCTAGGCTCTAGGATTCACTGACTCACTGGGGAGGTGACCTTACGCAATTCTCTTCTTGTTGGAGCCCGGTTCTTCCCTTTCGTGGTGTCCATAATTGACCTTTATAGTTTCATGGTGCTGTTTCAAGGAAATGAAATCCAGAGCTTCCTTATTGTTTCAGACAGTGCCATGCTAGCAATGTAAAGTGCTTTTCCTTGAAATGGTTTTATTTCTAAAGAATAAACCCAAGAGATCACGTTAGGATAAAAAGTAGGGAGGAAGGACATGGCTTCAGGAGTCAGTCTCTTGCTGCATCTACCAGCATGTAGGAGTTGCAGGTTTACCCTGAACAGTCTCCTTCTCAGACCTGGATTTGCCCTGATCAATATGGAAATGCATGGGGCTAAGGGCTCGCTGAATTATGGCTAGTCTCTGAATTATTGATAACTAAAAGCATCCTGGGGAGTAAAAGGTTTATTTCATTTTACAACTTTCAGGTCACAACGAGTGAAGGGAGTCGGGGCAGGAACGTCAGGTGGAAACCTGGGGGCAGGAACTGATGCAGAAGCCATGGAGGAATGCTGCTTATGTACTGGCTTCTTCTGCACAGCTTGCTCAACCTGCTCTCTTATGCAGCAGGATCACCTGCTCAGGGTCGGTACTACTTCCAGTGGCATCAACCTCCTCTCATGTCAGCCCCTAATCAAGAAAATCCCTTGCAAGCTTGCTTTACAGGCCAATCTTTTTATTTTTTTAATTGAAAAGTTTCTTTCATACAGTATATTTTGATCATTTCCACTCCCCCATCCCAAATCCTTCCAGTCACCCTATCCACCCAACTTTATGTTTGCACAAGACAAAATAAACAAAAACCCAAGAAACAGAAACAACCAGACAAACTCACAAAATCAAAACAAACAGAAGACCAATTAAGTTGAAATGTGCCAGAACAAAGCAAAATGTAACAAAAGAGTTCACAAAACCATGTTGAATCCATTTTGTGTTAGCCAACTACTGCTAGCATTGGGCCTGCCCTGCAGTGTGGTTGATATACTCCCAGTGACTCCTTTGGAGAAAACGGTTTTCCCTTTGCCAACGCCAATTGCAGATAGCTTCTTGGTTGGGAGTGGGATCCCATGTCCATGTCCTACAGTCAGTGCTGGGACCCCATCTGGCTTGAACCTATGCAGACCCTGTGCATGCTGCCACGGTCTCTGTGAGCTCATATGTGCATTGGTCCTGTTGTGTCTTGAAGGCTTCTATAGGCCAATCTTACAGAGGCATTTTCTCGACTGAGAATTCCTCTTCCCAAATGACTCCAGCTTGTGTAAAGTTAACATAAAACTGACCAACACGCATTTAAAGACAGTAAAACAGAAACAAATGAAAATTATTTTACTAACCTTCAAAAATACTAAATAAATGTTGAAATTATAGTAGATAATAAAATATACTTTAAAATTAAATTCACTTGATTTTAAACTGTTAGTATGACTCCTAGGGCACTTAATATTGCATACATGGCTCACAATATCTCAGCAGCAGATAGAACTGGTCTGGGTGGCTCCCGTGAGTAAGCCTGCTCTAGCCTCTGCCACAGAGACTGCCAAGCACAGCCTGCGATGCATACCCAGTGTCTCCCACTGCATGCTTTCCAGAAGTGATCATCTGTCCCTTAAGACAACAGAGTCCATATTCTGAAGTCTTGATATTAGCCCCAGACTTAAAGGTATCATTAGTTATTCTTGAGTCTGTACATAGGTTTTGAATTGAAGGTTGGGGCACTCATTAGATTCTTGCATAGAAGGGTTTTGCTTTTTCTATTGTTTAGTTTTAGAGTCACTGAATTCCAGATTTTACATATTTATGTTATTTTTCGTTAACCCTTTCAACAAAAGTCTGCAGTGTTCTGAAGTTGTAGAAGAAGCTAGGGGCCCATCTCTCTTTGCCTGTGTGCAAAACACTCCTCCAAATATTCTCTGGACTGAGGCATCCTGCTGTCAATCTGTATATGTGCACACACACAGACACACACACACACACACACACACACGTGTCTGTGTGTCTGTCTATGTCTACACAGAGAGTAGAAGTAGATCAGCTTTCAAACAAAAGTTATTTCTAACCAAATTTATATTGCATATAAGTTAATACCAAAGGAAATGAAAAGTCAAGCCTAGCATTACTTTTAGTAATGAAAAAATTCACTTGGGATTATGCTAATGATATGTAGATATTAATACATATAATACCACTGCCTAATATTGATTTAAGTTGCTCATTCAAATTCACTTTATTATAGAAAAAGTAGCCATTTTGCTTTACAGTGCGTGTCCCCACAGATAGCATTGGAAACATTAAAGCCTGTTTATTGTTTGCTGGTTTGCATTCGCAGAGGGCAATGTAGTGGCTCCCACAAGCATGTGCCCTTTGACTCGTGAGCTTCTGGTTGGGGCCCTCCTTGGCTTATATCCATTACCCTTTCTGCCTCCTCCCTTGTGATCAATGTCTAGGGTGGAAGCTACTCAGCAACCAAGGAAGTTCATTTCCTAGGAAGGGCATTACTATGCCCTAGGGCTGAACTTTGGCCACACGAGGGGCCTATGCAGGTTTGCCACAGCCAAACTAAGCTGCATGCCTTGTTTCCCCTCAAATGTAAATTCTTCCTCTGAGGGGATGGGGAGACTCAATAGACAGGGACTTTGTAAAGTCTGCTGAAATAATTAATATCAGATTATGGCTGGGAACAACCATGGCAAGTGCTAGCTAGACGAGCACGCATGTAAGGCATGATCAAGTTTCAGTGCCACTTGCTCGCCTTAAGGAGCCTGCTGATGCCTGGTCTGTATTTAGCTTTGCCTTGCACTGTACTGGCAGAGTGTTTTGTAAAAATGCACACAGCAGCCTTTCTGGGAGGAGATGCCCTGCAGCATCTCCCTTTCATGAATAGCGGAGTGTAAGCCTGTCACTTAGAGGCTCCTGGAGATGTGTCTGACTCCATCTGGAGTTTAAGCTACATTTCTTCACAGTAATGAATCCCATCCATTTGTTACCCATGCAGCAGATAGCTCTTCTTCCCTAGGCTTGAAGTGAATTCTCTGAACCTTGTTTCTAACACCCAGTTCTTGGGGTTTGTAAACAAAGGCGGGTGCATTTGAACCTCACACTGTTGATAAGGTTTTATTAGGAGCAGTGGGCTCTGTTAACCTGGAATGCCCCTGTTTCTTGTGTCTTGTCCGTACAATGGGCTGCTAAGACTGGGAGAATCGAATCTGTAAGTGTCTTTGAAAGAGACTTGAAAATTCAAGGGAAAAAAAAAATCAAGATCTTCTCATGCTAGAAAGAGGCTTTTCAGGTTCTCTTCCTGGGTGAGGAGGAGTCACTCCTCTCAGGGTCTGTTTGCTGTCTGTGTATACCTTTTTTTTTTTTTTTTTTTTTTTTAATACAGGGACTAGCTCTTCTTCAACAGGCTTTCAGACTTTTGGCATGGAACAGAACAACTCAGCTAGTGTACCTAACATTGCCAGTGCCATTTTAAATTAGCTTAGATAGTTCTAAGGGAGTTCTAAGAGTTGTCACTGCTTTTCCTTTCCTATCCAGAAGACTGGCTCCTTTTTTTTTTTTTTAAATTAACTTGTATGTAATGTGCAGTGCAGACTAATCTCAATTTAAAATGGGTTGCATCCAAATAAGCACACTGTGAATGTAAAATATTGTAAATTGTGAAAGGACGAAATCTTAGTTAGGATTTCTATTGCTGTGAAGAGACACCACGGCCAAGGCAACTCTTATAAAGGAAAACATTTAATTAGGGCTGGCTTGTAGTTCAGAGGTTCAGTCCATTGTCATCATGGCAGGAAGCATGTCAACATGCAAGCAGAAGAACATGGTGCTGGAGAAGGGGTCCAGGAGCCCAGAGTTCTAGAAGCTGAATCAACAGGTATCAGAAAAAGGAATGACACTGGGCCTTGTTGAGTTTCTGAAACCTCAAAGCCCATCTCCAGTGACACATCTCCTCCAAGGAGGCTACACCTCCTAATAAGAGTGCCAACCCTAATTGCCTATAAGGGCCATTGCCATTACCACACCCATGATACATCTAACCTACCTGAGCACCAGAGCTTAGCAACACAGTATATGGCAGTTCTGGTTTCTGCAGGACTCCATCCTGTGACCACATGGCTGACGACACTGCCTGCCTCCATGGCTAATGAGAGGCTGTTGCTTGGAACCCAACATTGATGGAGACTATCTTCCTCACAGGGAAAATATCAAAGTTTGAAGTATAGTCTACTGAATATACATCACTTTCATAGCCTCATAAAGTCAAGCAGCTGTCCCTAGAGAACTGTCTACACACGAAAGAGTTTTTCCAGTTGGACCTGCATGTTGTGGAGTATATGATACACTGCCCAGGAAGTCACCACACAACTCAGGAGCACTGTCTCTCCTCAGCCTTCCCAGGATTCTCCCTCCTTTCTCCTTCTTCTTCCGGTCCCTCCTGATAAAGTTCACAACTCTGAATTTTTGTGTCTGTTTTTTGAGTGCTAAAGCTGACGTTTTGAGGAGCGTCTGCCTTACGGGAACTCAGTAACTAGATATGAGGAGCATGAAAATTTACGTCAGGCAGTCAGTTATGAGGGTGCCCACGTGCCAGTTGTAGAAGGGACGAGCTACCTTTTCCCATTGGCTCATGCTTCAGCGGTTTTCAGAAAAGTAGTTTTCTTTAAATTCATAATATACAATTGTAACTAGTAATGTACAAAGTAGTCCCTTGTATCGATAGACTCTTAACAAAATCAAGCCGTCTTTTCTGAACCAGGACTTCATAACTTGAGTTGCAGTTCACAAACCCCTTGTAGCAGTGAATAGTGGACACTTAGGAAATGTAAATACAGTGATGTAATTTACATGCTGCAAGATGAGCCTGAGAAACCTGGTAAGTGAATGAAGCCATTCACAGAAGACTACACACTGTTTAATGCCACTGATATAAGATACTCAGGAGAAAAGAATCATAGACTCAGAAGGAAACTCCTTGTTTCTGAACACTGGGGAGGAAAGCAAACCCTTGCTGATAGATAGGAGTTGCCATTTGGGATGCTGGAAGTATTTAAATTTGACTATGGTAACGGTTGCAGATGTTTGAGGATACTGGGAAAGCCATTAAATTTTGCATTTTTTTAGCAGATAAGTTGTGTAGTATCTGTTAATTGCATCCCATTAAAGCTATCACTTTTTAAATGCCAAAAATTAGGCTAATAAAAATGAGGGCCAGCCATAGTGGTACATCCTTTTAATCCCAGCTCTTGGGAGGCATAGCCTGGTACATCTTTGGGAGTTCAGAATCAGCCTGGTCTACAAAGGAGATCCAGAAACAAACAAAAACAAAAACAAAAACAAAAACAAAAAACAAACAAAACAATAACAAACCCAAGCCAAAACAACAACAACAAAACAAGAAGGGAAAATGTTCACAAGGTTCAAATATCCATAGGACAGACCTATTCTGGACAAGATGCCAGTAACCACATAGGAGACATTTAATCCCACACCGTTGATTACTTGCATGTCTCACAATGGTGTGCTTTCCTTCCTTCCTTTTTCCCTCTTTCCTTCCTTCCTTTTTCCTTCCTTCCTTCCTTCCTTCCTTCCTTCCTTCCTTGCTCCCCTTTCCCCCCTCCCTTGTTCCCTGCCTCCCTCCTTCTCTCCTCCCTCTCTTCCTTGTGGTACTGGGATGCAGCTTGGGCCCCTCTGCATCCTAGGCGTTTACTCTACCACTGAGCTGTTATTTTTTAATTTTGGAGACTATGTCTCACCAAGTTGTCCAGACTAACCATAGCTTGCAACCTTGCCTCACTCTCCTGAGTAGCTGAAATTTGAAATTACAGGCCAATCTGAGGCCTTGTATCCCATTTATTTCCATGTTCATTTTTATTCTCTAGCCAGTTGCTCATCCCCTGAGACTAGGCCATGAAGCCTGGTTCCTCAGCCTCCACTAGACAAATGCCTCCCTCCTCTTCTCATGTCCCCTAATGACAAGGGCATTCTCTCTCCCACTGAAGAATGAGAACAGCAGGTCTTTCTCCAATGTTGGACAAGCAATTAATATGTTTTTTTTTTCATGACCAGTTAATTAGATTTTCCCAGATTTCTAAACCCCAGGTCACCAGAGCTGTGTGTCCCCCTGTGCCATTGATAACCTGGTTACTAACACAGATGTGCACCTGCTGCTCCTGCTCTCCCAAGAAGGCTGTCTGTATAGACATTCCTAAGATATTTTGTCTATGCAGATGTTGCTAAGGATGTCTTCTTCAGCTGCCTCTTTTGTTATTTCTTGTCAAAGGGCCGGCACCCTTTGATTGCGTAAGATCACAGTATCACACCATAAATAGTTTTCTTAGAAAGAGTAAGATGTTGCAAAGGAGTAGCTTTCTTGGATGTTCTGAGAGTGTTGGCTTTTATCCTGAACAAGCCAAGAAAACTGTGTTTGATCCAGTCACATCTAAAATATGAATCAGCACAAACAGAAGCCTTTCTTAGAGTCACACAATTTATAATACTGGCTCCAATTAATGAGCATCTTTCAGACGCTTGCTGCTTTCCAGTAGTGGCTCTGAGAAGCGCTCCTTTTGCCTTTGCTGTGGACACTGTCCCTTGATCAGAGCGATGGCGGTACCCTGGAGCTGATGGGGGTGAGGACTCAGGTGTCAACCACAGTATCTTGAGCTGGACTTGAACATCTTTGTCGGTTCTTTTCTTAAAGTTTCACGGGAGTGTGCTCCTGGCATCCAGAAAGGGAAGTGAGCACAGGACAGAGTGGAGCTGTTCTGTGTTCTCCTCAGGATGGAATCTGGCTGCTATCTCTGAATCCCCTAGGATAGCAGCACACATGTGACAAAGTGCAGTAGGTGCTCTGTGCTGGCCTCTGCAGCTGCCTTGACATCTCACCCCATAGGTCCTCCTCCTTCCTAAGCCACATGCTGAGTTCTCTCTAACAAAGGAATCCTGGGACCTGGTGCTCACTCCTGGTCCAAGCTCATCTCAGGAAAACAACAACCTTCTTTCCGACCAGGGTGCAAGAGTCTATCATATTGGATAGAGCACCACACCTCCAATACCATGCAGTTCTGTTCACTGTGACCTACCATTATATGAGCTTCTCTCTAATTCATCTCTTCCTCGTGGGTGAGCTTTTTCTTTAGCCTCACCCTGGTGTCAAGATGACAGCAATCTTGGAATCATATCTAGATTCCCCACACCCGGCTCTATGGAAAATAAGAAAACTTCCACAAGCATTGGTACCTATAATAGATGTTTCCTTTCCTCATTACCTACAGTGTTGTCACATGCTTACATGCTTGGCTGTAAATGTATCCTAGACCAGGAAGCAGGATTTCCAGGATGCTCTTCAGCCAGTCAAAACCTCTTTCTTGGATAAGAATGGGTCAGCATCTTCCGAAGGGCCAGATAGAAGAGGGTTCTGTTAAGAAAGTGAGGACCAAGAAGTCTTTGACAGACATCTCAGAGACAAGGCTCTAATGGCCTCTGAGGGTCAGAGGAAAGAGCTTGCCATCATTTAGCTGAGGACGAAGCAGTTCCAGCCATGTATTCAGTGTTAATGTTACTGCCTGATTGTACTGTACAGATCTGTACCTTCCACTTTTTCTTGTTAATGCTTTGTGATACATCACTTAGCTCATGGCTCTGGAAAACAGAGATCCATGGATGGAGAACATAGTCAGACCCTTTACTTCTAATGAAAAATGGGACTGTGCGGGTTAAAAGTTTTGATTCTTGACAGACTAGCACCCCGGGCCTGATATACTCTGGGACTGTATTATTAGAATGTCACGGGATAATAGTAGATGAGTCAACCTCCCCCGGTTGCTATGGCAAGGGTTTTTTTTTTTTTTTTTTTTTTTTTTTTTGGCTTTCATTTATGAGAAATGGTGATCATTAGCAGTTCTTTGTTTTTTTAAAATAGAGATTCCTGCAAAAGTGCTGGGGCTCTCCTGGAAGAGATGATTGGCACCTAACTGTACAAAGGCTTGCAGGTGACTTTTAAAGCAAAGAGGACAGTCAGAATGCTTGTGGGGAACTATCCCTGTTTCTCATTTTTAGGGCAGGCCTGGCTGAGTGAACATCTCTAGGTGGAGAGTCACATGACTGAAGTCTCCACTAGTTTTAGCTCAGCATTTACTTTTTGCGTACCCTGGGGCAAATGACAGTACCACTTTGTAACTTGGATGCTTGTTGGTGAAGTGATTAGGTCAGGCCAGATCGTCTGAGAAGGTCTTGAAATTTTTATGATTTTTCTGACTGCATATTTCCTCTTGCCAATTTGTGATGCTGTGGTGGCTGCTCAAGGGAGCAATGCTGTTTCCACTTCCAGCCACCCCACCCCCATGCTTCAGATAGCAGTTTCCCTGGGGAACGCCCAGTCTTGAGATGTGAGGGGCTTGTGGGTGTGTATGCTGCACTTGATCTTTCATGTCGAACACCTCAGAGCCACTTCAAGTGTGCTCTAAGACACTGTCATATAAGCCTATGTGACCTATACCTACAAATGTATTTTACACCACAGTCCAGTGCACATCTGGGGGCACAAATGCATGGTGTGTTCTAGGTATTGGAAATAATACTTCTGAGGATCAAACAGGCGAATGTTCTGGGCTTCCAGGAGATTTAAAGGTAGAGAGTAAACAGAAGAAGAAGCATAGGATATATATGCATCTCTATATAATTATACTACATATAAAATATATAATTAGAAGGTGGTAACTTCCATGGAATAAATCAGAGAGGTAAATAGGGAAGGCAAGAGGCGGGGCCTCTGAATCTTGAAACATGTGGTTGGGCGAGTCTTTTCTGAGGAGGTGACTTCTGAAAATGAGGGATCCATAGGGCATACTGTGGAGGAAGAGCTACACCAGGTTTGGAGTAGCGGGCGCTGATGCACATGGGAGAGTGCACCTGAAGTGTTGCAGGGACAGAAGCATTACCAGTGGTCTGGAGTGCAGGGTAATGGGACTAAGCATGATGGAGACAAATCACAGGTGGTCTCATGGGGTCTTGTAGGAATTCGTTTTCTAGGACGAGTATGACTCTTGGCATGAGTGGCCTTACACTTTCACAGCCTAACACATCATGCGTGCCCGCACCCATGAAAACACTTTCATAGCACAAGTTGTTCTGCTATTGCTTTTCCTATTGTATTAGTATTCATTCATTCATTTAAAAACTAGCTGTTAGCTGCCAGGAAAGGGCCAGTTTTTCTCTAAGAGAAAACTGGTAAAGCAGGCACCATGCAGTGGAAGGCCACACATCCAAGACCATTTAGACAGCACAAATTGACCTTGTTGGGGGATAAAGGATAAAAACCCGTGGAAGTAAGGGGGTACATTTGGGAAGAGTTGGGGTGGGGGATGGTGAATATGATCAAAACTCATTGCTCAGCATTCTCAAAGTACTAAAAACATATTAGTTCAAGGCCCAAAATTTGATGTTGTAGTCCACTCTAGGGTGGTGGCTGGCATTTTAAAAACATCATAAGTTGGCTGTGAACCCCAACAACATGTAACTATAGTTTGCTTATTTACGGCATGGATGTGGTACACAGGACATCATATAAACATACTTTTCAAAGCACTTTTGTTTATATTTAAATTCTAAATTTACTACACTAAATAGTATTATTTTATTGGGTTGTCAATTAAAGTTTTCATTTTTTCATACATATTTAGTGGGCTTTTGTTGCCAGTTCATATTTTAAGTAATTTTTTTTTTTTTGTGGAGCTTTTTTACATTTTCTAACACAAAGACACCCAGCTTTAGTGTTGGAGGGAGGGAGAAAGGGAAAGAGAAGAGAGAGGAGAATGCATGATTAGTATTGTTGTTGTAACCTGTGTGCACACTCGCAAGAAGTCTGACCAGCAGGGTCTTTATTCATTTGTCTGTCGTGAGAAACAGGTGACCTTTGTGGAGGGAAGCTGCGGCTGTGTTTTCTTCCCTCTGGTTGTGGAGGTAGTGTTCCTCAGTGCTTCCTTGAGGGATAAATGTTTTCTCTCCTCATCCTTAAATACACCAGTTCATTCCTGCCCCCCTTTGTGCTTTCAGTGACGCTCAGAAACAGCTTCCTGTCCTATGGCTCTTGAGTAATGAAGAAAGCACTGATCTTATTCGTCTCTGCAGTGCCCAGTGACTTAGCATGTTTCCTGGCACCCACATGTCCTCAGATTTTTGTTAATGCTTTGCTTCCTGTCCTGTGTGGATGTTGGAGGAACCTCTCCCTTGGCCTTCTGGCCTACCACTTCCTTTTGGCCAGATGCTACAACACTGGCTGGCGTTTCTAGGAAACCTCATCTCTCCTAGGATGGGGAGGCTTTCTCAGTTAGCATTGCCTATGGCAGGAGCTTCCATGTTCATCCCAGCTCTTGCAGAATTCTTTCCTATTCCATGATTTTATATGCCCATCAGGCAGGAGTGCTTATCTTCTAACTGTCCCGTTCATCACAAACAAAGGCTTGGGCAGACTAGTTTGATAGGGTTACATTGCTAAAAGCATGGTCACATCTGTGTATAGTTAACAGTTATAATTTCAGAGAGCGATAAATGAATCTTCCTACAGTTAAGTGTATGCTACATGATAATTTACCATTTACTATCCCTTATTAATTTCTCAAATATTTCATCTATAAAAATTATCAGGAAGGTGGCAAGGGCAGGATCTTTCTCTCCCCAACTTTTCTTTCCTATTCTTTTTCATTTTCTCTCTTTCATATACATTGAGAAAGCTGTTGGCACCAGCCTTGCTGGACTCTAGGGACAGAAGAAATCTGTGGCCACTCACTTGTAACTCCTTAGCAGAGTGTTTCTAGTTGACTTTCTCTCGGTGAAGGAAGGGGCCCTGGGTTCACAGCTACTAGAAGAAAGACTACTACATCATGAGCTCTTTTAAAAAAATTGTTTTTAAATAAGAGAAAGGATGAACGCATGGAGACATTAACTTCACTGAACAAGTTCACAGAGCAAAGCATGGGAGTGATCGTGGGCTTTGCCACACGCAGACAGCTTTGGAGATTATCAACAGTCCTTATCCATTGATGGTTCCAAGTTTGCCCCAGTTTCTGAGGCGTCTATGGCTTCCACATCCTCTCACAGACACCAGCAGACATTTTACCTAGAGATCCATACACAAGGTGGCACAGGTGTGGCCTCTCGTTTCAGGACACACAGGCTACAAAGGGGAGCTGGCCAACTCCTCCCCTTTCCCTGGCAGAGGTACTTATTCTACTTAGAGAGGATACTCACACTTGTTCATTGTCTGGGCTTCTGTAAATGTCACAGTTTGGAGACACATCCTAGATGTCTGAATTAAGGGTCTCTTTTAGCCTGGACCCATGCCTGAAGTCCCCTGCCATAAAGAATGCTTTGTTAGAATCAGTATGTACCTCTAAATCTGGCTCTCAGGGTTTTTCCTTTCTCCAAGTTGCAATCCAATGTTTACATTGTGTCTTGAGACATTTACTTATGATTAAAAATACTTATTGCTGGGCTTGAGAGTTGGCTCAGAGGTTAAGTGCACTTGTTGCTCTTGGAGAGGACTCAGGCCCAATTCCCACCACCCACTTGGTGTCTCATAACTGTTGGTAACTCCGGTTCCAGGGAATTTGACACACTTTTCTATATACACACACATGGGCAAAATACTCATACACACAGGATACTAAAATGAGCAAGTTTTAAAATACTTGTTGCCATGTCCTTCCAAGGCACTTTGCTCGGGTGCAGAGCTACGCGTTTTGTGTGTGCATCCATCCATCTTTGTGGCATCCAGCAGAGGATTCCACTTCCAAAGGAAATAAAACGTGAAATAACTATAGTCTGTGGGAAAGGTTTTAGTCTATCTTTCTTTAGCTCTTAAATAATTGATTCCTCTTCTTTAAATGATTTAGTTTGGACTCAAGGCAGTTGAGAGTGTAAATGGTATTGCTGGACATTTTGATAGTTCTATACAATCTTATTATGTAGACCGTTTCTTCTTAAATCCTCAGGTGAGGGTTATAACTAAGTCTAGTAATTCTCTACGTGTAGTAACTGACAAGGTCCAGTCAGACAACCTAGAGAGGGGTGGAACATTCTTCTCCTTCTCTCTAATATGCATTTTGGCTGCTACAGGAGTCCTTGGAGATTCCCTTAAATTTTTTTTTTAAAAAGCCAGATGAAGAGGAAATTACAATTAATAACCTTAAAATTCCAATTAATCTCTCAAATAGTGATTAATTTCCAGAGACACAGAGACTCTGCAGTATATCTGAGAGAAAGGAAAAAGACAATTAGGACTGGGAAATTGGTGGCGTACACAGGGGTGGGTGGAAATCCCACCAGGAGTGAGATAATTGATGAGCTTGGAAACCCGCCAAGGGGCCACTCCCCCTCCCCTCCCCCTGACACACATCCATTCTTAAACCCACTGACCATGTCTCCTAAAACCATCTCTTGTCTCATTGTGGAATTCTTTAGATCCATTATGAAATCACATTTGGTTGTTTGTTTGCTGTCTCTTCATTTATCTCTGGCAACAATTTTTCCACATCCCCGTCTGTACTTACAGTGTGCTTGGCCTCGCCTCTTTCCTAGCAGTGAACTTCTCGGTGAACAAGGGTTAAGTGTGTGTTGGTTTAGGATAGGCGATGCTTCACATTTCTGAGACTGTTAATATAGGCTAGCACCCACAAAGACTGACTTATGGATCCATAAGGTTCCCTTCTATAAAGGAAAACTAATACCCTTAAAAAATACAAATGATGAAGAATTGGTTAAACCGGAGAGTAGGGAAATCACTGTGCTCTGTAGAGTTGGTTATACACATGACAATAATATATTCTGCTGCTTGTATTGTGATAGACTGAGTCCCAAGCCATTCAGTATCAGGCTGTGGGTGAAGCCCCAAGTTTTCATTACACAGTAATGAAGCTGGTGTTCAAATTCTGCGGGAGCACGGCTTTGATGTCCTCTAACTTAACTGCCCTTATTAGGAGTAAAGGTCTCCAGAGAATGAGGACTAAGTATCATGTTTGAGTAGATGTAGAAGTACCCAGAAGAAGTACATGCAAACTAACCATTCATGGTCAGCTAAAAACTTTAACTTCCAGAGGATCTGTCCAGCTATACTGACCTAGAAACTGAATAAGCAGTTTGGAAAAATCTGGCTTGTGCATATAATTATTTTTATATCATCTCTGGCTGTGCCTTGCAAAGAGCGAACCACAGTCGTTATCTGACCTAGTGCTCGGCCATTCCCCCAGCACAGTAATTGCAGAGGACTCAGCATATTTTTAACTAGCAGTGTGCGCACAGGGCATTCCCACCAGAGAACCCTGTCTATCTGGAAACTACTCATGTGCTCTTTATAGTCCTTCATATACATGAACAATGAACCTTAAATTGTGACCTCTGTTAATTCCAGTAGACTGGGAAGGCCAAGGGAACACACATCCTTGGCTCCAGTGATGTCTGAAACAGCCTTGAAATTTTTCATATATCACATCTCTAATTTAAAGTAGAAGCTTAATCTTCCAGATGAAAGGGTCCCAACAATGCTTTATTATTTGAGTATAAATATTTAGTTGGGAGGTGAGTTACAGGATGTGTCCCAAAGTCCTTGGAACTACTGTTTTTAATTCTGGCCCATCCTTTAGTTGCTGGGAGCAAATAAGTAATTTCCTTTTAAATGTGTGCCTGCTTCAGAGGGTGCCTAAATAAAAGATATGTGTGTGATAACATGCCATCTCAGCGCCATCCCTGAGCATCAGGCTGGAAGGCTGGATTTAGTTGAGTGGGAAGGAAGGCCTCTGAGCTCAGAGGTGCAAGTCTCTTCCTGGAGACCAGGAAAGCAGTTTAATTGGGGCAGCCTAAAATGGCTTATAATACTGCTGGGTTGGCTGTGTAATGAGAAGTTGTTAACTTTGTTTAAAAGATGGAATTTCCCTTATAGAGTTCAGATATTAACAAAAGTGGAGTTAGCTGGAGTTGTAACTCTTTCATCTTGTGTTCAAAAGACAGCTCAAGGAAAACAATTTATTGGAATGAATTGTAACTCCTGAAGGACCCCGGGAAGATTTTCATTTCATTGGGGTTTGTTGCATTCCCTCCTCATTCCCAGCCCTCACCCTGTGGCTGCTCAGTAACGTGGGCATAACTGCTATGAGACTGGGAAACACAGGAGCCAAAACAGTAAGATTCAAATTCACCGAGAGACCCTGAGTCAGAAACAAAGGTGGAGAATGACAGAGGAAGACATACAATGTCCTATGGCCTCTGCATGTACACACACACACGTGTACACTGCATATAACACACACAAAGAGAGACACACACACACCTCACACAGAAAAGAAACATATACTTAACTGACTGGCCTAATTGAGAAATACAGAGTAATACACACACACACAACCACTGAATCTTTTAAAAGTGTATGAGTCATTTTAAGTGCTTATGGGACATTTAACCAAATTGAATATATTTTGGCCAGAAAGTATGCCTGGGTAAATATCAAAAGATTGGAGTCATTATGTATGCTCTGGCCAGCATAAAATTGAATTAAGGCTAAGTAGTAGAAAGATCACTAAGAAATTTCCAAATACTTAAAAAGTAAGCATGCAGCATAAAAAATGGAGAGATTTCCATTTGACAGAAAAGTGTTTTGAGAGGAGCAGCCAAGCTAATAAAGATGCAGTGTGGACAAATGTTGAGCTGGATCCACAGTCTGGGGGAGCCCACACTTTAGATGTATGCAGTAGCAAAAACGTTGACATTTTCATTGGAATTCCAACTCAGGAAACCAGAAAATAATCAGTAAATTAAACCCTGAATCCTGGCTTGTGAAAGCACAATAGCCGTGGCCACATTCCAGATCTAACAAATCTTAGACTCTCCCAAGTCTGAGGCTACTGCTATTGGAGTGCAGGCCAGGTCACAGGCAGCTGCAGATCAGGGAGCAGGGCTGCAAGGCTCTCATCAGAAATCAAGGGGAGGGAGGAAGATATGCAGATTTAAAATTTGACGAAATCCAGTGTGGCTTCTGGAAAATGTTACTATGGTTGGTGAAGACTTAGTACTCCAGTCAAAAAAGCATACAAGAGAAAATACAAGTTAGGGGCATCAGGGTGAATCAGGGAGTCACTACTACAGGTAACACAGATGCTGAGACAGGGCTAAGCTCTTGTTAAAGTTTCAGGTCCATAAATGGGACAACTTAGAGAAGCAATTCATTTCCTTAAAAGCATCACTTAACAAAACTATGCCTGAAGAAAGAACAGATTATAACGATCTTTTATCTAACATTTAATAAGAAAAACAAGCAAATAATTTCTCCAAAATTAAATCACAAGCTCATAAATGCTTTAGTAGTAAGTTATCTCAGATCTTTAAGGAAGAAACTTCATTGTAGTCTTACCTCACACTTCTCGAGAACAGTGAAAATGGAGCATTCCTTATCTCATTATGTGAATTAACTCAAGTTTTTCCAAAATAAAATTGCTACCAAGTATATCCTACGAACCTAAAAGCAAATGTTGAAAGTGAACAGAGTTCAATGATATTAGATGGGTCATATTACTTATAGAAAGAATTGTGAAAATGATAGTTCCCCTCACCCCCAATGCAACTTATATCTTTAATGGCAGTTCCAACCTAAGCCAGTTTCTTTTCTTGGAAATTATAAAATTTATCCAAAATCTAAATGGGAAATGCAAAGAGCTATGAATAATGAAACATTACTAAGAATATGCTATTGGCTAAGGGTACATGAATAGGTCAAAGAAATGAGAATCTAGAAATAATTGGTACTGACGTGTATCAGGAAAAGTGCCTTGTATGTAGACTATATAGATTCTGTAAAAACACTAGATAAACTATACTCACCCATTTAAAATTGGAGTGAGATTCAGCAGAATTCTTGAACAGACTTTCAGAGAAGAGAATATCACAATTACCAAACAACAAATAGAGAGATGGTTGAGTCCTCCAGGAAAATGCAAATAATATCCATATATGCTACCTCTCACCAGATGGCTGAAATGAAGCAGACCGACAGAATCCAGCTCTTAATCCTATTGGTGATGCTGGGTAGAGAATCCACTCTGCTTCTCTCCCTTCTTAGATGGAATTCTCCCTTGTCAGAGTTCTTCACCTCCCACTGCTTCAGTTTTACTTTCTGCTCACAGGTTTCTTATCCCATCCCAATGTGGCTCCTGCCAATCTACCTGGGCTCTCCAATGAAACTGTTACCTAAGTACTAGTCCCTCCTACCCCACCCCATCCCCATTAATCACAGTTCAGATTCTATGCTAGATCAATGTATCGAGCTACAGAATTTTACATCCATGAAAAAAGTGGAAAATCCTTAAGAACACTTTTGTCACTAGATTCTTTCATGCCATGCTGGTTTTGAGACTCACTCCACACATCGTGCCTACCCAAGGCTCCTTGCTGTAGGACATCCTAATTTCTACACATTTATCTCTATTTACCTCTTTAGTTTTTGGGCTCTTGGGTTGTTTGCAATTTGAGATTATTACTCAAACTTTGCTGCTATTATTATTCTTGTATGGAATTGCTACACTAAGGTATACACATGTTCAGTTTTATAGAATACTGCCAGAGTTTGCTAAAGTGCTTTTATTTAGTTGATCCATCCATTCACCAATATATGAAGGTTTGTCTTATGACGTACTGAACCCATGTACATGACCTATTTCTTAATATCTTAAAAGCATGGAAATGATTTTGTTTTGGCTGTCTTTAACTATCCTGGCAGCAAAACTCAAGTCTTTTTTATTTCAATAACTTGGCCTGGTGGCACACACCTGTTACCCCAGCTGTCCAAGAGGCTGAAAGGGGAGATTGGGAGTGCAGGGCAGCCTGAATTGGTTACCTGGAAGTTCAGGGTTACCCTGAGTGCCTCAGAGACACCAAGACACAAAAGGAAGAGGAGGAAGGCCTGTGAGTTGTATAAATAGCTCAGTGGTAAATGGACTTCATGCATTGGGCTCTGGGTTCTGTCCCTAGTAACACACACAGACACAGATACACACAGACACGCACACAAACATGCACAAGCATATACACACCCATACCTTCGCATGCGAAGATGCATATGTACACATACACACATGTACACATACACACATGCATAAACGAAAGAAAGGGAGAGGGAGGGAAAGAGAGGGAAAAGAGACGGAGGGAGGGAAGGAGGGAAGGGGAGAGAGAGAGAGAGAGAGAGAGAGAGAGGAGGTTTTTCATCAGAGGAATAGCAATTACAATTACACTTGACTAAACCGAAGAACAGAACAGCAAGGCAATACACACAGGCTCAAAAGCTGTTTCGTGGTCAGCTCATCTGAAGGCCACTTGCCAAACAGAAACAGGTCAGATTGTTGCCCATTAATATAATGTTCCCAATTAAAAAAAATTATGAAACAACTTATGATTCATTGACTTTTCAGTGAACACAGCAAATATAACTCAGAAGATATTTGAGTGTGGTCAGATATTACTAAAATTTAACTGAATCTATGTTATGATATGGAGAGATGAGGCCAAGAATGAAGCTCAGTGATAGCATAAATGCATAGAACAAGAAAAGCTCTGTTTCATCCTAGCATCTAAAACATGCAGATATAAACCCTTCACATTACAAATAATTTCTACTCTTACTGAATGCACAAAAGGTTTATTTCTAAAGCCCTACATTGTTTAAAAAGAAATCATAGATACAAAATACATCTAAGGGCTCACGGGTCATTTCTCTCTGCTAACTGCATGACTCTAGGCATGGACTTTTGTCTCAGTGTAAAGTATAGGCAAAAACATGGAAATTATTCCCTCTCTGGCTATTAAAAATGGCATTGTAAAGAACAATTGAAATGCCCCGGAACAAGTAGCTCATGTAGGAATCAGAGTTAGTAAAATGCTTTTGGTTGCTATTTAGAATGGTCTTAGAGGTAGTATAGTGCTTTTCGAATGTTCTTACAAGAGAAAGCACGGGAATGATCTTATGGTCATATGCTGTGCTGTGAGCAGAGCCAGTAAGGCGGCTTCTAAATACACTTCTCATTTTGGCTTCAGTAGAAAGGGATGGAGAGAATGATTCATAATGAGCAAAACATGTATGGCCTCCTGGAGATCCAAAACAGGGATAAGGGCAGATTTCCATTCGGGAGAATTTACTTGGGTTTTGGAAATGGTGTGAGATACTGATTCTCAGTGTTGGCCATTTTGTTGACACCTCCATTTTCACTCATGGCCAGATTGCGGGGGGGTGAGGGGGGGATTGCAAAATCCCGGAACCTCAGTCGTTTCTCAAAGGCCTTATTAGATTAACAGCAGACGTCTTTCCTGAGTGCCATCACAGGTGCCACAGAAATTTGTCTAAATCAAGACAGCCTGGGCAACAGGTGCTGGGAATGTATATTCCAGATCTGGGGGGCTGACCCTTGGAGGTTCTTCATTTGCAGGCCAGCCTGGGTTCCTTGGCAGGACCTTATCTCAAAAAAATATAAATACATAAGGGAGGTTGCAGAAATCATGGCCAGAATACATGTTACTAAACTTGGATGGGGCTGGGGGGTGCCGGGGGGGGGAGGAGAAAGCTAGCTGTCTAGTAGGCAGTTGGTCTCTACAACCTCCTGGTGCTTTAGCATGTCTTCATTTCCTAACCTCCTTGTTTTCTATGATGTGTGACATCTCATCCAGCAGCAGATCAAAGCTCTTCAACCCTGTTGTACATCCAAAGTACAGAGGACAGGTGCTGGTCTCTCTCGTGACCTCTCCCAGCTAAGGAACAGGGTCTACCACTAATCCTCACCCCCTCCCTCAAGGCGACTTACTACATCACAGGAGCGGGTGGGGCAGTTCTGGTCACTGATAGGGTGTCATATTCACTGAACTTCCCTGTGGTTAAAATGTTATTCTGAGCCACATCCAACAAGCTGTGGGATTAGGTCTTTATTAATAAAATTCCCTAAATGATGTTTGCCGTGTGCCATTCCACTTGAAAAGATAAATAGGATAGAATTAAATGGACAAGACAGATTACTTATCTTATAATTAACATTGTATGAGGATGAATTTTAAATTTATAGCAGGATTCTGGACTAGTGAGAAGCTGTATTAAATTTTTTTTTTTAAAATCTTTTGAGACATAAATTCTCTGTGAGGAAAAAAAAACCATGGAACAATGAGCTGTCTTTTCTTGATCAAATGCTGGTATCATTCCAAAGCTTTGAAAAATGAAAGGAAATTTAACATTTTACAAATATCTCTTGAAAATCTGCTATTACAAATGGGGAAGAGAATGAACTGAAGTATTTGGAAGGTTTGGAAACTTGGATGATGCCAATGTGCTGGGGTGAGACTGGGGATGGGCAGGCCCCTCAAGGTTAGTGGTATGAAGCCGATTCTTTGATTCTTTAGTTACCTGAAAGGCAGCTCATTGAACGTGATTTAAAAACTAAAAATAGTATTTCCCGGGAGGAAGGTTTCTGAGTCTCTCTCTGGAACCTCACATAGCTTCATTCCTTTTCTTACTGTATGCAGTAACATGTAACAGGACTTCCACTCTGAGTCTTGTAAGGCTTTACATCCTTTGTCTCCCTTCCTCCCCCCCACCCCCTCTCTCTTTCTTTCTGTAGGCTATGTGGCTCAGATTGGGCACAAGTTCACTATGTAGCCCAGCTCAAATTACTCATTTTCCAATTCATATCCTTCCGACTAGGAATTGCCCTCCTAACTCAGTTACTCCCTTTCTGCTGTGGGTCATGTGCACTCCACTTTTATCCTTTATTCCATAGCGGGGTGTGTGTGTGTGTGTGTGTGTGTGTGTGATGTTCGACATTGCTTCTCCTCAGAGGAAGTCAGTCTTGACTTACGTGGCCTGCTTTTTCCCTCACTCAGGCTGCCTGGGTTTGCAGCTTGTAGGAATGAAGGCCTTCATTTGCACCTGAGATAGGCACATCCCCATGGAAACAGCTCAGACAGGAAACTGAGTCCTGATTTTTGACTGATCCTGAAGCCAGTGGTCATTTTAGCTTTACTCAGGGTCACTTGGCTACAACTGCTTTTCTTTTTCCCCTTTCATCAAAAATAGAACCAGGGCTCTGACATGGGCCACTTGCATTAGAAATAACGTAAGTGACATGAAGACCATCCCTCTTTCCTCACTAATGCCAAGTATTCCATTACTAAATGCAGGTTGCAAAGCTCTCAAGTACCAGAATCCATTGGGCATACTGCTATACAAAAGATTCTGAGTTAGGCAGAAGCCTTCTGCTTTACGTTACTAAAAAGTATGGTGTCCGGAAGTTATTGTTCGAAATGCATAAAAAGAGTGCCTTAAAACACACGCCACACACATGCACACTCCATGTATACATACACAGAAATGTGCATGCACAAACACCCCCTGTATCCATGCACCTGCAGAATCAACCAACGGTAGATTTTTAAATATTCTGAAAAAATTTGCATCTGTTCTTAATGTATGCATAGATCTTTTCTCATTCTTATTTCCTAAGAAACATAGCAAACAACTATTTGCATAGCTTTTATATTACACTTGATATCATAAGTAAATGAGATGACTTAAAGTATCTGAGTGGATACACACAAGTTATATTAAAACAGTATGCCCACTTGTACAAGGAACTTGAGCATACAGAGACTTTAGTATCTCCAGAATTGCTCATGGATTCTGCAGGATGACCGTATATGCGCATGTACACATGCATATTTATATGTGTGCATATAGGTAGTACATGTATTTGTGAGTATGTTACATGTTGAAATTAATCAAATCAATGGTATTTATGAGTTTTACTCGTTTGTATTTAAGGAACCAATAGCCTTTTTTATTAAGCTGGGAAATGTCTGACGTGTCCAAAGTCCAAGAGGATTTAGCTTCCAGCACAGAGATAAGGGGGAGTTGTTTCTGCTCTGACCCGGATTTCAAGGAGGCCAGTCCACCCACCAGCCCCAGGGCAGGGTGCCAACAATGCACCTCTGGCACTGCAGCCCACCTCCTTCCCAGACTCACACTTCCCGCCTGCCCACTCTTCCTCCTGCCCCCACTCTCTTCCAGTTTGGCCTCCTTCCCCAGCACAGTGGCTTGCATTCCCCTTTTGGCCCATGAACTCCAGGATGGAGTCAATTTCCGGCTTTAACCCCCAGCACTCCCTGGGATGTGGTTTGCCTGGCTCTGTCCCCCTCACCTAGTGTGACCATCTGCTGCCCACTCCTTACCTCCCTGCCCCCGGTTGCTGGCTCAGTTCTTCTTTGCAGGAGTGGAGCAAGATGAAGATGGTTTAGATAAAAGAGTGGTAGCTGGAGAAAGGACAGAGACACTATCACCCCACACTTCTTCACCTTATCTAAAAATACTTCTCACTGGCAGGCAAGATGAGGAAGTGCAGCATATGGCCTGTGCTGCCAAGTGCACCAGATTGTAATATTATACACTTGAATTACAAAGTCTGGAAATTACAGCCATAAACATATGTAAACATTTCTCTGTTTTGCTAAGAAGAAGAAGAAGAAAAGTACCACTGGTATATTATCCAGATGAATGATCATGATCATTAATTATGTTCCCAGACTCTAGATTGAGAGAGCACCCCCAAACCATTGACGTATCACTCAGGCAGGGTAGGGTATGATGGTCCCTTTCATTTGGATGGATTGTTAGCAGGTACTACTGTGGTAGTTCATAGATTCTGACTGTAGAACTGGAAGAAAACTTAGATGAGGACTGGGAAAACTGTGGCACACAGGCCAAGCCCACCCTGCCATCTATTGTAAACAGTACTCTCAGATCCCTTTTCCCCACACATTAAGTATCTGTCCTTATTAACATCTCTACATCCTGAATTTAAAACATTATAACATTTTATTTTTAGACTTGTTTTTTATTAATTAAAAATATATATGCATATTCTGAGAGTGGTACAGGCACTTGAGTGCAATTATTTTCAGGGTCCATAAGATAGTTTTCTGCTCCTCTGGAGCTGGAGTTACAGGCAGTTCTGAACTGCCTGACATGCCTTCTGCAAGAGCAGTGTGTGCTCTTAACACTAAGCCATCCGTCCAGCCCCTTGAAATATTTCTTTATGTGATTTAACTCCAACGCCTATTTCATTGCCCATAATGGCCTTTATTTATTCATTTTTAGCACTAGATACTGTAGGTTGTTGATATTGACCTGTGTGAAATGAACAGAAGTGGTTAGTCATCAGTTTGCATCTCAGAACATCAAGCTTATGATACGAAGCCTGTAAATGTTTTTAGTATACTCATTCTGCAGACGAGAGCTGCTGTTTTCATTGGGTACACTTTGCAGACAGAGACAGAAACCAGGAACTGGCAATCCTTTTTATTCCAGCACTGCTCTCTGCCCAGTGCACAGTGATGCACCTGGCAGGAGGGCCATAAAGGGTCAAATAAGCTCCGTTGCATGTGTCAGGCCTGCTACTGGGCTTCTCTGGGGAAAATGTTCTGCCCTTCATTGTGTATCTGCTACTTAATTTCAGCTCAAAGTTGACTACACACACACACACACACACACACACACACACAGAGCCAGAGGGACTTTGAGGCTTTGGTTCTTGGTACTGGTTCTGTAGTTACAACAGACAAGTTATAAGTTAGCAATGGAAGTGAAAGACAGTATGGTGAAACTAACAAAACCCACCACCAGTAAAGGTGCGTGGGTTTGGAGGGGCGAGTGTTCAAGGATAGCTTCTGTATAGCTAGCCCATCTTGGTCTGCGCTGTCCTGTTGGTTGCTCTTGTTTAGGATTTGAGTTGGCCCAAATTCACTGTGATTTTGGAGTCTACACTTCAAAATTAATCTCTTCTTGCTCCTTTTTCATCACCATTTCTGTTAAAGTGATTTTTAAGCCACTAATGAAAATATTAAGTAAAAGAAACAAAGGAACATATATAAATAACCACTTTTATTCTCAGCAGAGAACAAAGATAGCACAGCAGAGACAACATGAGCATAAGAGACATGGGCACTATCTATCTTGGGGGGGGCGGTGAGTGCTCTTATTTTCTGGCCTTTAGCTGCCTCCTTTGGGATGAAATCATACTTCCAATACCATTGCTGCTAGCATGTTGCTTTATGGCTGGCATGTGTATGGATGGCATCCTAATGTCTCCCTTCCAGTAACATAAAACATGCTTTGCTGGTCTGCTCACCTTCATCATCAGACATAATCACCATCCTACATGGACAGACCATCCCACTGAGGTGCTGTCTTCAGGTTCCTGCACTTTACGTCTTAATATTTATTACTAATAATGCTGGAAAATCATCAATCACGGGGAAGTCTAAACCACTGCAAACACGGTGTGGCCGGTAGCACCCACTGTCCGCATGCCCACTCCACCCTCTGAAGTCTGGGATCCTGCTGATTGTGTGAGGAGCAGAAAGGGCAGCTGGACTCTGAGGCCCCTGGCTGCAGTTGAGAGAGGCCAAGAGACCTCTGGCTGCAGTTGAGAGAGGCCAGTGAGGAAATTCATCATCTGATCTGTAAACCTGGGACATTTTTGCAAGGACATTGCTAGGAGACAATAGGTTCAGGAACTTGCTGTCATTTTTACAGCCAGGGTTTGAGTGAAAAGGGACTTTAAAACAGGAATTTCACGTTTCTTACCAGTCTTCCTGTCAATTCTGCTGAAGGAAAACAAAAATCCTTTTTATTTCCCTAACCTTTTCTCTAGTTTTGTGACCAGTGTGTACTCCTGTCTGTCAGATACCAGACTCCTTTTCATCCTTTTCTTCCTAATAGCCAAGGAGCCCAACTCCCAGAACCATTGCTCCTTCTATCTTTAAGAAAAGGGTTCTCTCCCTCCTTCCCTCCCTCCCTTCCTCCCTCCCTCCCTCCTTCTCTCCCCCCCTTCCCTCTCCCATGGAGCTACTAACAGATGTAATTACCATGTTTAGGAGGCAGTCATTCTTACACTTCCGTAAGGTTCATTTCATCCTTGTGGCTTAGGAGCTGAAGCTGCTGTTTATCTCCGCCTCAGAACAGAGGCATCTCTTTTTACAGTGACGGGTCTGGTGGAGGCCACCCTTCCCATCTGAGCTGATGGCATATCCCCTCTGTGTGCAGGCACATATCTTAGAGCTGTTGAATGCTCATGGGATGCAGGATGCCATTAAATTTGCAGGCTTTTCTCTGCACGATTATTTATACTTCCCATGAAAACTTCAGTTATGTTTATGGCAGACATTACTTTAAAGGAGCAGTGGTGACAGTGACTTTTCATGAATTATTTCCACTGAATTGTTTTCATGTGTCTGTCATACAGACCCGGTTTTCTCAACGTTTCTTAATTTTCGTTTTCTTTAGCCTTTCTTTTAGCTTGAAAGTATACCTTATTTCTATAATTTCTTTTTACTCGTTAATGCATTTCCGGGGCTTTATGTTAAAGAACACACCAACACAGGTTCAGTACCATTTTCCAGTGTTTGAGTCCCCATGTTTAACCCTATTATTCTGCCAGCAAAGTAGTCACATGACCTACACAGGGATCAGCCTCTTTGTAATGTCTTCTGTTCTATAAAATGCCAATAAAAATTACTTAATTCCTAAGGTGAATGTATAGCTAAATGGGTTAAACCACAGGATTTTCTTTGATGTGAGTCCAGAGTATAGAAATTGTTCAGCAAGGAGAGCAGCCATCATTGCCTGCATTGTTGTGTTTTGGGGAGTAAGGATTGTGTCAAAACAGCTTACCTTCAACGTCCCTATAAAATCTCACAGTAGAAGTAAGCACTTAAGGAATTTGTTAAGTCTTTACCGTCGTCAGTATAGTGTCCCCCAGCGCCTGCATGCAATCTCTGGAACCTTTGCACATATGGCTGAGAGGCAATGGGGAGAACATTCGGCAGATGGAATGGAGTGTAATGTCAGCTGACTGTGACATGGGGAGGCGGACCTGCATCTCCCTGGTGGACCCAAGTTCTTCACAAAAGTCCTTGAACTGTGGGTGAAGAAGGTGGAAAAGTCTGAGTCAGATCGATTCCAGGTGAATGGGTCAGTCATTGCCGGCCATGAAACAGAACCCCTGCCTAAGGAGTGTGGACAGCCCTAGAGACTAGAAAGGGGAAGGGAAAGGAAAACTTGCTTTCTCACAATTCCTACAAGGAGCGAAGTCCTGCCAAACCTTAGGCTTAGCCCATGAAGCTCCATTTCACACTGCGCCCTGCAGAATGGCCAGGTAATAAATGTGACTTATATAAAACAAGCTCACATGTGGTAATTAGTTAGGGCAGCAATAGGAAATTAATAGCAACTAGAAGACTGAATTAAAAGATTGATTGTTCGAGGTCATGATACCGTAGAGTGATAGATTTCATTAGGTTCACAACTGATGAGGAACTACTTCTTAAAGCAGTGAGGCCTGCATCTTCCTCCAGACTCACTCCTTTATAACAGCTCAGCCTCATGATCATAACCTTTTTCATGGTGTTTGATGAGGCCCACGCACCTCACTGAAGCCCCCATTGACTTCGGGTTTTAACTTTAGACTTGAGTGGGACTTGTCAAAATTTAGACACATTTTCTGTGTGAGTGTAGGAAGCTTGACGGTCTGAGTAATTGGTGCCCTGAAATCTAAGCAGACAAAGACTCTATCTGTATTCATCAAAGCTATTAGGTAATTTAGGAATTTGGACCCTGTTCAGTCTAAATGAAACTCTAAAACCTTATTCCTATGACTTAGTCTTCTGTGACAGTGCCACATCCCAAGTCATGTGACTCTTCTGTCCCCATATTGTCAGTTGCACGGAGAGTGGGGAAGACTCCTCATAAGGTTGTTGCTTTGAAAACTAGTGTGATATTAGTGGGACAGTCACCTTTACTGTACCTTATTTGCAATGAGGCTCCTAGAGCTTCATCTAAACTGGGAATGCTAACATTTAATATAGGAGGAAGTGGGTTGTTTAGAGGTGTGATAAGTACTGGTCCGTGGTCCATACCAGGCCTGGAATGGTAGGGATGAGGGATGCTAACGATGAAGACCTTGAGTTCCTCCTGGCCTTGTGAAGCCTACAGTCTCCCCATGGTCTTTGTTGAAAGGCAGATGCTGTATTGAGACACACATGTTGCTAACACTGGACATTTCTAGTGTACAGGTTTATCTGATTTGCCCAAAGGATGAGCTTTTGCTGGAGGAGGAAAGCAGCTCAGAAGTTCAACAAGAGCCCACAGGGGGTTGTGGGGGAGGAAGGATTTCTGTGAGAAGATAAGTAAGGATGCTAAGAGTGTCGCGGGGCTTAGTGACTAATGCCAGCTGTCATCTTGGCCTTCTCTTTCACTAGATTCAGACTCTACCTGCCAAGCTCCCCTAAAGGGCATACAGAGGTCATGGTTACATGTGATTAGTGCAGACCTGATTAGAAACCCATTTTTAAAACATGTACACCAATGGTCTGAGTGTGCTGGAGTTTTGTATGGCCCCTTCCTGGAGCTCACCATGGTTGTTTGTGGGTTTATGTCTTTGCTGTTCACTGTCACTACATGAACTGTAGTGACACATACAGTTTTCCTGGCTTCCAATGTAGGCCCAACCTTACACAGAATTGGCTAATGGACTGAATTTAAATGTGAGCTGAGAGCTATGTGTTTAGTTCTCGCTTGGTAACTAATCATTAAAATGTAAGAGCTGAACATGTTGCAAATGGACTGTTATGTAGTTACGGAAGGTTAGATTTCTAAAGAGGATCGTCAGGACTGCAATCCTTTTGGAGGCGCTAAGGGAGAATCTGTTTCCTCACATTGTCCAGCATCTTCCCATGTTCCTTGCCATCACTGTGACCCATGCTTCCCTTTTTCATCTCTTCTCTTGGACTCTCTTGCATTCTGTGTGAAAGGCAGTGCTTCTCAATCAACCCAATGCTGCAACCTTTTCATACAGTTCCCCATATTGTGGTGACCCCCCAACCATAAAGTTAGTCCTTTTGTTTCTTCATAACTGTAATTTTCCTACTGTTAGGAATCGTTATGTATTTCCTAGTGGTCTTAGGTGATATGAAAGGGTTGTTCAACGGCGAAGAGCTCATGACCAACAGGTTGGGAATCACCGTTATAAGGACTTGAAATTACCTTAGACAGTTCAGGATAACATTCCATCTTAAGTCCCTTATTCACACCTGCATATTCCCTGTGCCATCTGGGGTGACATATTTAATAACTCCAAGATCAGGAGGTGGTTGGTCCTCCTTTGATCCATTCTTCTCTCTATTAGAAGGGTGGTGTTGGGATGACACCCAATACACACCAAGTAGTTGCTCTCACAGAGGTCCTAAGCCAAGACCCCTGTCTCACCCTGTTCTGGAGGGGATAAGTCTCCATCAGTCCAAGATGTCTATTGTGATGCCCATCATTGAAAATGCTCAGTGTGAGTAGAATTTCCAATACCTTATCTCACCCTTGGCTCCGTGGGGCAGGGTGCTGAGGAAACAGATTTCTCATCTCTGGGCCTTGCCTTTGCAGGTCTGTAAATTCCTCATCAGATTCCTGATGGTTTCAGTAACGCATGCTCTCATTGCCTTTTAAAGTGAACCTCACATTGCGTTTCCAGACAAACTTGACATGCTTTTTAGCACGCATCTGTCGAAAACTGTTCTGAACATTTCAGCTGTTTTCATAGTTCAGAGCTATCGTGAAACTTGTTTCATGTTGTTTCCTCAGGTAGCTTCAAAGGACTGGTTAAAAAGATAAACTAGGGAGGAAGTGTCTCAGATACTTTCCTGGGCTTCTTCCCCTCCTACATCTTCTCCCCAGGCCAATGCCAAGAGGAACTCACAATACAAGGGTGAGCCCGGAGGCAGGAGAAATGCTCGGAGCCAGAGGTTGAGCAATGGAGCTGGAGACCCCCAGGGCCAGCCAAGCAGAGCTCCTCAGCCAGAGAGGTGAAAGATGCAAAGAGGAGACGAGCTAGTGGAAACAAGTTCCGGAGTGGGGAACTTCTACTAACACTCTTGCTCCAGTGTGATTTGTACATGTGTAAGGGGTCAGGGCAAAATCTAACAGATGCCAGCCCGATAGCTCCTGCTGCACGCATCTTGTTACATGGCCACTGAAGAGTCTGTCCCCTCCATTGCTTGGTTATTTGCCACTCACCCACATTTGAAGATCTACCCCTTTACAAAGTTGAAGTTTAAATCTAATATGTCCGTCATCTTCTAGTGTCACATTTTCAGGCAGAATACTGGATTCTCTTTTCCGTGGCAATGATCATAGGAAAGTGTGATCTTAATATATGGGAGATACAGAAGAGTTGCATTCATCCACATAGTTATTAATCATCAGTGATGTGCTCAGCGTTCTTCCAGGCACTGAGAAAATGGTAGCCAGTGAAGCACAGAACGTAGCATCTTTGAGAAGCCTGCACTCTGGCTGGGAGCAACAGACGGTGAATAAAAGTTGATAAAATTTAGGGAAACAAAACAGGAAAGAGGGGTTGGAGAGATGGCTCTGCAGTTGCTAGCACTTGTTGAATCCAGGCTCAGTTCTCAGCACCCACATGGGGCTCACAACCACCTGTAATTTCAGATCCAGAGGCTCCAGATCCCGTTTTGACTACCATAGACACTGCATATACTCGTTCACTTACATATATGCAGGCCAACACTTACATACAAAATATAAATCAATCTCCAGAAATAAATGAATACATTAGAATCTTGAAAATAGGATAAAGATATGTTATGATTTGAATGTAAAATGTCTTTCATAGACTTATACTTTGAGTGCTTGTTCTCAGCTATGGTACTAATTTAAAAGGCTGCTGAACCTTTAGAGAGAGGAGCCTGCCTGTTAGACATAGGACACTGGGAGTGTGTCTTTGAGCGTCTTACCCTTCCCATTGGCTCAATCTGTGCAATCCGAGACAACTGGCTGCCAGCATCTGGTTCCATGCCTCCCTGGTCATGATAGAATGAAATTTCTCTGAACCAGTGAGCTAAGATAAACCTTTCATCCATTCAGGCATACACTGTTACATCAGTGTGTGAAGTAATGACTACAAACAAAGATCTAAGGAATCATTGCATTTCAGGATGATGGGTGAGGGCATTCCTGAAATGAAGACTTCTTCATAAAGCCTAAAGGGAATGATGGAACTAATTAGTATATATCTGGGGAAAAGAAGAGGCCAACTCAGTGGAACAATACCAAGACACTGAAGTAGAAGCATGTTCGGAATGCTTGAAGAAGATGGGTGGTGTGGCTGAGTATTGCTGCAACAGTAGATGAAGCCAGCGTGTGTGAACAGAGAGTAATTCTTAAGTTAGGGGATATCTTAAAAGCACCAGCAATGGGTTTGTTAGGGAAGATATTAAAGACACTAAGCAATGGGAACTCACTGGAATGTGCTAAGCTAATGATGTGACCTGACCTATTTTTACAGAATCATCCTGGGCTGGGTGTTGAGAACAGAGGACCTGGCAGAATTAGGGACATCTGCTAGGAGGCTGTGCCAACAACCCAGGAGATAAGTGTTGGCTCTGACCAGAGACATGGCAGCCCGGCTGCTAAGGAGAGGTTGGGCTCTGAGACTATTTTGAAGGCAGAGCTGGACCTGGATTCGTAAGATATGAGAGTAAAACAATTTAGAGTCAGGGGAACTTCAGAGTTACTAGAGAATGGTCAGAATCGCTACTAATTGAGTTGGAAATGAGGTCAGGAGGAGCAGATTTGGCTGGTCCCATAGACACCTCAATTGAGATATTCAGTCTGACATACTCACTCACTCAGTAGGCATGCCAAACAGAATCCTGTATCCATGGTGGTTCTAGAAGATAGAAGAAAGGACCCATCTAGGAATCTAAATTTAAACACACACACACACACACACACACACACACACACACACACATGTGCACATACCAAAAACACTATCCCTGACCGTAATATTTCCTCAAAACACCACTTCTAGACTTCACTTGGCACTGCCCTTTGTAGCACATCCCAACCTTGGTCTCAGTAGCAAAGAACTTACAAAAGCCCGTTGTCTGTCTTTGAGTGTAGTCCAATGGTAGAGCTTGGAGCAGCCTGTGTGGGTTGCTCCTGGTTCAGTCCTCGGGCAGCAAAAGGGCTGAGGCTGGTTTTGACCTCTAATCCAGGGCTTCTTTCCTCATTCTGGCCTGCGTCCTCCTGCTCCCATCTCCTTAGACCACAGCTTGAGTTCTCTTGCCAGTCCTCGGCTGAGGCTTGCCAACCCAACAGCAAAGTCCCAGGGAGGCTCTGTAATTGAGCGCTGTGGGCAGCAGAACACACCTTCTGTTCCCCCAAAAGCACCTTTATCCAAAAGGGTACCCCTAATCTTCTCAGTCTTCTCAAAGTTGATCCAGAAATATTTTTAATGCCAAATCTCTTCATCTTTAACCATCGGTAGCTAATCCAAACATTTTTTTTTTTTTTAAGATCATAGGGGCCAAGCAAAATACTGCCATGGCCCGTATCCCTTCTACAGGCAGCCAGCCTTCCACCACTGATTTTCTTGTTGGCATGGCAAGCTTGTTGCACTTGAGGTTTGGACCCAGGACAACACCTCTTGGATTTTCCATCTGGGTTTACTCCAGTGAGGATTGAGGGCATGAACAACTTCCCAGTTGAGGGGTTCCTGAAGGATGTTGTGCTATGGGCTTGGCTCCCAATGTCCCTTTCTCTGAAAAGATGAGGCACTCACCTCAGGCCCCGAGGAGAGTGGTTTCCTAGGCTTCTTCATCTCTGTCTTTCCATCACATCCCACTTCACAGGCAGAATGAGTATTGACCTCATCTGTTAAGTGAGAGAGGTAGGAGCAATTGAATCAACACCTTTCATAAATCCCTGATGGTGAGAGAGATTGCACAATAGTAGCTGGGCAACCATTTGAGTATAAAAGTAAGTCTCAGGGCAGGTATGAAGAATTTTCCTTATTTATTTTCCTCCAATTATGTATTGAGCATCTGCTAGGTGCCACTTATTTTACTACTCGCTGTATATACACAGAGAGAGATGAAATGCAGTCTGCTCCTCAGAGATCCACAGCCTTAAAGAGGAGCCTGATGTGACAGGAACTAATTCTAGCAGTGTGAAAGGACTTCAGGGGAGGAGAGATGAAGAGAGAGGAGAGGAGAAGAGGGAAGGAGTGTGTGTGTGTATGTGTGCTGAGAGAGAAAGGAAAGGAGAGAAGGAGAAGAGGGAGAGTGAGAAAGGGGAGAGGGAAAGAGAGAGAGGGAGAGGGGAAGAGAACACATGCTTTGACGAACTGGATTTCGCTCAGTGGAAGAGTATGCTTAGGATGCACAGGCCCTGGATGGATCCCCAGCCAACAAAAAGAACAAGGCCTTTCAGAGTGGTGACCGCTGACCCAAGGTTTGCAAATGAAGGGGCATTTTCTATGAGTGTGCTGAGAACATGGGGGAGTTGAAGACCTCTGTAGTTAGTTCCTTCAGAAACTTCCAGGTGAGGGAGGCATGAACCAGGAGGAGAGGGGACTGTCTGATAGAGCTTGTCCTGAGAAAAGAAAGAGGCCCACTGTCTTCCTATCTGTAACCTGAAATCAGGTGCGAGCTGGAGGACCAGAGTTCAAGGCCAACCTCTGAGCTGCACTGTATGTTCCAGGACAAGATGAGTGACACCCACTGGATCCTCACTCAGAAAATAAAAAGACAGGACAAATTTAGCAGCCCTCCAGGCTATGCAGGAAACAGAATCCAAAATTCCCACGTTAGACGCTAATGTTCTTGCCAGTATATCCTTTCAGTCTCAAATTACATAATTTAAATAAGCCTGCAGTTAATTGCAGTTCATCGTGATTGCAGAGCTATTTATATAACACCGAAGTACTGAAGTACTAGGAGTCAAGCTAGGACCAGTCAAGATCCAACCGATCTGAACACTGAGTGCCTTTCTTTTAAAAAAGAAATTGCCTGGTGAAATACTACCCCAGATTGTTCTATTGTTAATATGGAGGAGGGAACTTCCTGTTTTTTTTTTCCCTTAAAATTTTTTTAGTGGTTTCTAAACTGAAAAGGAAACAGTAAGTGGTGCTTAATTTGAAATCTATTGGCTGCAACATTATTTTCTTCCCCCACACCCACAGTCCCCCTTCCCCGCCTTCTTCATAAGTGATGTATTTACTTATTTATGCTCTGCCACCCACTCTCACTTCCCAGTGTGGGACTTCCCCTTCTCCTTTCTCTTGTAATTTCAACACAGAGCAGAAAGTGCTGGGAAGAGAAGCTGGCAGAGAAAGCCAAGGTGTTGTGGTCAACCTCCCTTACTGTCTCGGGACTGAAGCGAGGCCATCATGAAGGACACGGCTTGTCTCTCACACAGAGCCATGGAGTGATGCTCCAACAGGTTGTTCTTGGAGTGGCCTGATCTCCCTTTGCTCTGCTGTGAGAATTTCTAAGAAGCTTTTCTGTATAAAGACTCCAAGGTGAAGGTGCTACTGCTGACTGACTGCCAGGAGCAGAGACTCTTGTTAACAGGGACTCTTGAGGCTGCTAAGGCTGGCTCTGAGCTGGCTGGGAAAGAATCCTGCCAGGGTCTTAAGCTGTATCGCCTGTGACTGCCAACTGTTGATGAGAACTGAATCTTTGTCTAGATCTCTAAGTCTCTTTCAGTCTGAGTCTACACTATGCTACAGGCCAGATTCCTATACACTGGCTAGGGCAGGTTACCCACGGTTCTAGAACATGCCCCCCAGTGTTCCACCTTCAGCTAAATAATCTGTGCATGCAATGACTTCTGCCTTCTTCTCTCTCTCTCTCTCTCTCTCTCTCTCTCTCTCTCTCTCTCTCTCTCTGTTGTTGTTGTTGCTTATTAATAACCTTCCTTCTTTTAGATACAGAGCACCATAGAACTTCTTTTATGGGACCTTTATGACTTTAGATTACCACCTTTGTTATAAAATCCCAAGTTAGTTTATACATTCATGGTGGTAGGATCCATGTTTCATGCCCCCACTGTGCTTTTCAATGTATAATCAAGGTAACAAAAAATTGCACTAACAATTTCTTTAAAGAAAACAAAAATGCCAGAAAAGTGAGAGAAATGTAGTGGCAATGAAACTTATTTAGGTAAGTACTTACTTTATACCCATCCAATGTGGGCAAAATACACTGTTGGATGTTTGGTGGGGATTAGCAAATGGAAAGCTATCTTTAAGGAGCATATGGCATGTCAGTAATAACAACAACAATTGCTAAAATGTTGCATTAATTTCATGTATATTCTTTATCGTGTTTTACTATATCCACTCTTAGAAGAGTTCTTCAAGGCAGTATCTCTGTTTACTGACAATAAAGCTTAGCACTGAGAGTTTAAGGAACTTGCCTATGGCCACACAGGTGGTGTGATTCTGAGGGACACCTAGGAGTGACAGTCTTTCACTGAGCTTCCTTCAACTTTCTCATTCCCACACATTTGCTCACTCTTCAGGCTGCGTGGATCACTCTCCCAACCTCTATCTCTCAGCTCCTGGAAATGTTTCCTGTGCTTCAAGCACGACAGTGTCTCTCTGAAATCCTCCTTCAAAGTTCAAAGTTGTTGCTTCCAACTGGGAACCTGATAGTGTGGGCCCCTGTACACATACGAACATGAACATTTTATTGCCAAGGTCAATTCTTCTTTTGGGTCGCTTCTAGGGAGAGGTAAAAAACACACAATAAAAAGTGACCAGGGAATTCTGTTCCATTCAACAGGTGTTCATGGAGTGCTTGACAAGAGCCTGGTAACAGAGAGAGAGCCTAGTGTAGGACAACTTCTCCCTGTTTTACAGGAGAGCTGTGGTGACGCCCACGATGAGGTCATTGTCTGGGTTTATGTTGTAGAGAATGGCTTCTTGTCTAAAGCAAGAGATTCCTAGAGGGTTTTGTTTTCCTCTTTTTTGCCTGTAACTGGTCCTTGTTTGCACAGCTTTAGGGGAGGGGAACAGGCAATAACATTGAGTGGACAAGTCCCAGAGGAAGCCTACTTGCTAGAGAAGCCAAAATGGGCCTCAGGAGGGGTTTTGGAACTTTGCGCCTCTGTGTTTCTAGAGTGGAGAGTCAGGGTCAGGTCCTGACTGGTATAGCTTTGACTCAGTGCTTTATTAGTAGGTTGGTGACTTTGGTGTGTGCCAGTGGTCATGGGCAGCTGCTGCTGATTCAATGATAAATAAGGCCCAGATGAGGATGAATATCGGTCCCCATGTCTGAAGGACATAATGATCCATTCTGGCTTCTAAACACCAGACATTAGGTCAAGGCCCTGTCAGATTTGGTGTCTGCTGACGGCTTGTCTTCTCACTCTAACCTCATATGGTAAAAGGGATGAAGGATTTCTCTGTGGTCCTTTAATAGAGGCGTTCATTTCATTCTTGAGGGTTCCACCCTGTGACCTAATCATTTCCTGGTACTATCACTCTTGGGGGGCATCAACATAGGACTTTAGCAGCGATACAAGTGCTCAGTGTACAATAGTAAAGTGTCATGTGTCATGTGTGGGTCATGATGAAGTCATGTGTCAAATGTTAGAGACTAGAGGAAGATAAACTCTGGCATGTTGGGAGTGTCCCAGAACATTCCATGGAAGTGGTGATATCCTGGCTGAACATGACAGATGAATGGTCTTCTGGCAGGCTGAGGGAGAATCAGGCACTCAGAGAGTGGTCAGTAGGCTCAGAGGCCTGAGTAGACAATGACATCACCATTGGTACAACCGGAATGTGAGGAGTGTGAGCAAATGGGTCTGCTAGAAGCATACATTTCAGACTTTCCTTTTTAAATAAGGCTGATACTACTCAATCCCACAGCCACCAGAAGACAGAACAGGCCTTTCTTCCCTTCTGCAAGCTCCACGTGCACTGCGGAGGATGACTCTTCTTGCTTCCCTACCTCTTCCACCAAATCAGGGACCACCTACTTTGCCAGCTTTCTACCTAAGTCAGATTCCAGAATATTCAAGACTGCTGTGGCTCAAAGCTGCAGAACCACCCTGCACAGAGAGCACCCTGTTACCCTAGCATTATCCAGGTCTGTGCCTGGGCACAGAAGAATAAGGGCCTGTTTTGTTTTCCTCCCTACAGGATTCACCAGCCCCTGGGTTGTAGAAAAGAAGAGAAAACAGATGAAAAGCTTAGCATGCCCAATGATGCTTCAAAAGTTCCGACTCTCTCTTATCTAACTTTGACCTCCACAGTATGTTAGTCTGAGCCATGGGGACAAGAACATGGACAGGCTTCTATTGTTACCTGGCCAGCCTTCCCTCCCCATGGCTTTGCTTTTCCAACTAAAAACAAAACAAAGCAAAACAGTTAAACATCCAAACATTCTCTATGTTCCTCGGCCTCAGCTGGTCAAGGGTTAGAGTTCCCTGTTTTCTGGAGAGACTTTGTTTTCGTAGCAAAGGCATTGTTTTATGGGAGCCCTGTGCTCACTGCCTTGGTTAGGTACAGATTGGAGAGCAGATACAGAGACTGGCAGCTAACAGTGAGGTGAACTGGTGGCCAGGGTGGGGGTGGGGTGGGCATTCTTGGGCTGGAGAGAGAGCCTGCCCATAGTAGTGAAAAGCTGTCTTCCATCTGACTCTGTTGGAGGTGATAGTCATAGTCTGTCCAGGCTGTTAAAGGGACAAGACCAAGGAATCTGGAGAGGAAGTAATGGACAGTGGTCCCAGTCCCTAAAGGTACTGTCACTGTTGGGGAGGGGGTGAAGGGGGTGATTATTGGTTACCAGACCATAGAGCTGAGCCCTAATCTGGCTACCTGGGACTCTGGACCTCACATCAGATCTGCATTCATCCTGCTTACCTACCGATCCAGCCCTTTACATCTGTCTCAGTTTATCAGCCAAGTTTCTACCAGTGTTAGTGGCCCTCATTTTTTTCTGATGCTTGCACCTTGGTGTAGGCCCTGCATCTCATGTTGACTGCCTTCATAGGCAAGTGATGACTCTCCTGTCTGGAGTCTCTCCCATTAGGCTTTCCTTTGGACCACTATCAGATAGCCTTCCCCAAAAGATGGTTTCTCTACCACAAATCTTCCCTGGTTCTCACATTCTTAACTCTGGTCTTTTCGGCCTCCAACTTCCCATAGAATTAGTAGATTCCCTTGGAAGAATATACTGGGGGAGCTCGTTAAACACATAACCCTTAGTTCCACTGTGGATGGGGCACTATAGTAAATTGGGAGTCAGACCTTGAATACATTGAGCTTTAAACTCATATGATAGTGTGGAAGCATATAAAACAGGACCAGAAGCCAGGGTCTTTGCCATGCTATTTCAGGTTCTGTTAGATCTTCTTTCATTAATTCTTTCTTCTGTGCAGATCAGATGTGGTTATCTCCTTGAGAAGATAAGATGCCAACGATAAACTGTCTTTTCTTGGGTGTTGGTATAGCTCTGTGCTAGAGCATCTGCCTAGCATGCTGATGCCCTGAGTTCAGATTCTAGTGCTGAAAAAGCTATTTCTTCTTCTGCCCCCAGGATCCAGGATGGTCCCCCTTGGTGCTACTCTGTCTCTCATTCCCCTTCTTCCTGTAAGTTCCTTGAGCGCAGATAGTCCATTCTACTCAGCTATATCTATACTGTAGCTCCCAGAATTCAATGACGCTAACAGCCACTTCAGTATGGATGATACTCTTCAGATAGTACAATAGAAGTATTCTGATGTAATATTTACTTTTGTGATGTTTTAAAGCTGCGAAGAAAAAAACTAATAATGACATCTCAACAAGATGTGAATATTGATTCTAGCTTTAAAAATTAGAAATGCAAAGTTAAACAAGCATCCTTTTTAACTATAAAATAATTTACCACAATGATCTTTATAGTCTTGCCCATGAAGAAAGTATATGGCTTGTGAATATATCTGTAGTCCTAACACCTTCCTGACTGAATTTCAAGTTAGGGTCAGGGTTTTATTATCTGTTTGTCTGCTGTAGCTGTTTTCTTCAGCACCAGAGGTCTAGCTGGCTCAAGCTGCTTTCAACAGTTCTAGTGTTCCATCAGTCTCGGGGACAGCTCCATACCAGGAGTTAGCCATTTAAAACACCTTTGCAGATCCATCCTCATCTTAAATATCCTCTTATCTGCATTGCTAAAATGAAATTAGATATCCATTACCAAAATGAGATAGGAGGTTTATTGGATCAGAACCGCTTTCTTTCTAATCCTTAAACGATCACAGGTTCTTCTTTGGTGAGTCTGTAAGAGAATTAACATTCCTTTTTAATCCTAAAATGTTGAGATAAGAGATTAATCTGCTTAGGCTTTATCAATATGGAAGGCGTGCCCATCTCAACCAGGGAATGCCAGCTGAGAGTTCAACTCAGAAATGTACAGTCACAGGAGTCCATGAACTCCTTTACAGTTTATATTCTTAGGTTTATGAACTATGGGGAAGGTCGCCAAAATGGAATAAAAAAATACTAAAATCCATAAGTATTGGTTATGCATTTACTAAGCAAAATGTTTTATAAGCATTAAGATTTAAAATAAAGTACCTTCCTATTATGATACTACTTTCTAAGCTGGTAAGGATGTTGTATAAATGTAGCACCTAGCATGCCGAGTACTGAATAAATACTGAGTTGTATTGGTAGGGAAAGCCACTTTAAGGAACATATGCACACAACCTGAGAGAAAATGAGTTAAGACACTCTAGACTTACTGATAATGTCTGGATAAATGGGTTTAATGCTCCCCAGCACTGTGTTCTAAGATTCAGATGAAGGGGGCTGGTGTTGGCTCCTGTTTGCTGTGAATGTTTATTTTCAATGATGGAAGTGAAGCCAAAATTGCAACTAGTTAGATATTCACCATAGAAACAGAATCTGATTACACACCACTCAAGACAGCATAAGACTTGATACATGGTGCTTATTTTAAATACTCAAACAGTTAAAACCAGGATCAATTATTTAATCAAACAATGAAAAACTATGGGTCTTTGAATGTGCTTTTAAAGTTTATATCCATCTCTTTATATCTATCTTTGTCTTGCATATTATTAACATGGAAGCAGATGAGACACATCATCCTTAAACACTCAACAGTTTCCACAAGGGTGGGTGGAGGGAGACCGTGAGGTTGAAGTAACGGCTTTGTTAGTGCTGAAGTGGAAAACAGAGAATCATTGGGATGCTCATGCACATCCAGAATCTCAGAATGTGAACTCAATTGGAAAAAAACAGTCTTAGAAAATGTAATTATAATTAAATGTAAATATGATATGATTCTGAATTAGGGTGGGGCCCAGGTCCAGTCTGATTAGTGCCTTTCTAAGAGGAAACACAGACACGCACACACAGGACAGAAGGCTCTGTAAAGATGGAGGGAACACTGGGGTTATAGGAGTTGGCAACTAATAGAAGCATAGAAGCACAATAGAAGATATGACAAGAATAAAAGGGCTCCCTAGAGGCTTCAGAGGGAACATGGCTCACAGAACACCTTGATGAAGGACTTGTAGTTTCCAGAACTTCAAGAGAATAAAGCTTGCTTCTGTTAAGGCCTCCAATTTGTAGTTGCTGGCATGGAAGCCCAGAAAAATCATTGGAGCAACCTACAGACATGAACTTTTATGTACTGAAGCACCATTTCCTAACCTTATAGTGGGCATGATCAACCTACCACACAAAGAGTGCCCTGAACTACCTGAGACATGGTAGTACAAGTTGCTTGAGACACACAGAGGTGGTTTATGTAGGTACTATAGGCCATTCAATCATGGAAATGCCATCTTAGGAGGATGCAGTTTCGTGTGACGGAGAAGAAATAACACAAGGCAGGGAGTGATGGAGGCAGAATTACAGTCCATGTAACAGAAGCTGACCCATGGTAGCCTCGTCAGATAAGGATTTCCAAGAGAGACTCCCACCAGAGCTGCCTGGGGTGTGTCTCCAGGGTGTGGTCCAGAAGCACCTGCTTGTCTGTTCTTACCTGATGCCTTCGTGCTGTCTACCTAGTCTAGCCTCCTCGTATGTTCTTATATGTTCTTTCAGTAAAAGAAGAAAGGGGTACCATTGAGACCAACACTAGGAAAGCAAAATCTTTCCCAGAATTCCTCAGCATGTACTATATGATTCTCACATGACCAGTGATCCAAGCTGAGGAATGTAGTTTTGAGGTGGGTTTAGGGGTCCTATGAACAAAATAGACACTGTATTTGAGAGGAAGGAAGAGATCTTAAGTCTGGCATAGATACTTAGTAGTTCCACTAAGAGATTTCCAAACTGGTGGCAAATTAGATTAGTGATCCCCTTCACTACCCTCAAGGGATTTACAGCTTCAATTCAAAGCAGATTTGTAGACCCAGCTATGTGGATGTGAATTCCAGTTCCAAGCCTTCCAGATGTTTACAGTCCTGATAGTAGGCAAGTTACTCACCCTTTCTCTCTGAGTTGCTTTAGTGATAAAACAGGAATGATATTATCCATCACTTTGAAGATCACCTGAATTAACTAGCTCAGGTGTTAACTATAGTCACCTCTAGACATACATGAGGAGTTTATTTCAAGACACATTTCCCCCAAATCTGGGCGCTCAAATCCCTTATATAAAATTGCATAGTATTTACATATAGCCATCACACTCTTCCATATACTCTAAATTGCCTCCAGATGATTCATAAGACCTAAGGCAAGTAAATAATTGTCATACCAGATGATTTAAGGAAAAATGCCAAGGACAAAATGTCTGCACATCTTTAGTAAAAAATGTAAATGTTTTTCCAAGAAATGATTTTTTCTCCCGATATGTGATTGGTTGAGTCCATGGACACGGAGCCCACAGACAGAGGGCTGAGTAGTGTTTGGCTTTAGTCAGTGCCTAATGAATGAAGCTATGTGTTTTCTCCTTGATGGACGTTATATGAGGGCAAGAAGTGTGTGACACATTTGTTTGGCAGCTCAGAGGCCTTGACAGATCCTAGCTCAGAGAATGACATCATGAGATAGAACAATGCTTGAGGGAACCTAAGATCTTTTCAAAATAATAGAGTAGCCATTTCTCAAGTGAGAGTTTGTGTGAGCAGCTGAAGCACATGCAAAGTAGGAGGCAGAGGCACTTTATCCTGGCCCTCCAGGCCACAGAGTTCCTGTCTCCTGATCTCTGGATCATCCCTGAAAGTTTCTCTCATCTATAAGGTCCAATAAGAGAGAATGGGCAAAGGGCAGATGACAACAATCACAGCTGATCAGTGTTACCATCGCAGGCATTAGAAGTGTAAGCAGAAAAACTTCATATGATGAGCCTTGAAGACTTGGAACTGTTCAACAGAGGCTGCCGTGGTACTGTACTCATGTTCCACATTGGTTTTATTGGGGACTCACCATGGGAAACCCTGTCATAGCTGTGCCAGGCAAATCATACATTCTGTCTCTGTAAGAGACAGCCCTTTCCTAAAGTCATTGACTGACCTGTCCTCTTTTCAAAGCTCACATGAGCAAGTCTGCTTTTTCAGAGCTCGGTTTGCTTTTAGACTTATCTGTGCAAAGGAGCCTGGGAAATGTAGTTTTAGCTTTCCAGCTTCTGCAATACAGGTAGATTTATCTAAAGGACAATCATGAGGGTGCTTATTCAATGAAGGTAGTCAGCCCAGAAGCTATTCCAAACGTCTATGTGAAGTTATTCCAGAAAGCCAGTTTAGATCACAGTGAGGCGAGTCACTGGGAAGAGGGACAGGAGGAAGCTGGAAACCTAGCAAGAACCTTCAGAGAAGACACCAACGGGTGGACAATGGATGAGGCAGGGGCTGAGGAACAGAGAATGAAGAGGCTGTGCACAGGTAGATGATGTACAGAGACTGTCTGCTTCTGCAGCCCCCCTTTGCTTGGTAGGGGCTCAGCTTCAGACAGAAGCATGACTCAGGTAGGGTCTTAGAGCTTGGTCCAGCCTCATCTTGGGAGAAAAGTTCTCAGAAGAGGTTCCTGGCATGGCAGTGGCAGTTGCAGTGTGCTACATGCGGTGTGCTCCTGGTAGCCGCCCCCCCCCAAGGCTTCAGAGGTGGGAAGAAATAATCCTGAGACAAGGGGAAGGGATACTGTCACAGCAAGGATCCTTTGTTCAAACCTCGCAGGCACGAGACAAAGGCCCAGTAATCTTCAGAAAAAGAAAAGCTTGGGCACCATTTTCCTTTTCCATCTCTTCCCTTTTCCTTGTTTTCAGATTAAGCTGGTGTTTTAGGACCAATGAACGATGAGCTGGAACAGATCATGCCGACATCTAAGATGTCAAGCTCAGGGTATTCAAGTTCAGAAGGCTCTTCACACAATAGACCAGGCAGCCAGGATTTCTCCCACCCCTGCCTTTCATACATTCTTTTTCTATAAGCAGCTGTGGAGAGTTTGCTGGCTTTATTGACAGTTCTTTTTTCTTTTTTCTTTTTTGAAGGCTGTGCTCATCTTACCCCTTTGCTCTGGTATACCTTGGGTAAGAACAAAATCTCAAAAGCAACCCATCGCAAGCAAAAGCCATTTTCTAGAAACAGACCCAGTTTAATGCCATTAAATGCAATCAGAAGTTACCAAGCTGCTTACAGGAACTTGTGTCCAAATGTAATCTAATCCAATTTACCCTTCCTTTGGTATTTTAGGTTCCCAATAGCCAGAGCAAAACAAACCTAGACGTTTCTCGGACAGAACAGTTTAGCTGCTCTCAGGTGTCTGCTCCTCTCTCTCTC
>NW_022196903.1:49034222-49038942 GCF_008632895.1 Mastomys coucha
TCTCTCTCTCTCTCTCTCTCTCTCTCTCTCTCTCTCTCTCTCGGCATCTCTGTGTGATGGTGCAGTTAGCTATGACCTCTGGGTAATAATTGGTGCTACCCAGTGAGGTACTGTCACGCCTCAGCTTTAATTGATTCCAAGGGTGTGTCTCATGTCTGGGGTGAGGAGTGAGCCTAGTCTTGCCCTCCATCCCCTGTGTTCTTGTTACCTGCCTCACAGTGTCCTGGTTCCTTATTCCTATCCTTCAATTCTTCTGTACACTTAAGAACTCAAATTTGTTTGCATCTTTTCTATAATCTCTCTCTCCCTCTCTTCATTCACATACTGTTGGGGCCTCCACTATGTAGGATGACTGACTATGCAATTGACTGTACTGCTCCTGATATTGAAGGAAATGCTAATGTGACAGGAAGAGATGATGACTGTCGGGGCAAGCCATGGAGTATGTGCACACTTGTATTAAGTTCTGAAGACCAGGCTTTGTCCCGTGGAGTTTAAGGTTTCCTACCATTGGTCTACATGCGATTTGTTTTTTTTAGCTCTGTGTTCAAGAATTAACACAGGATTTTGCTCCAACTTGCTCATTCTTCTTGGCCTGAATCTCTGCCTGGGAACCTGGCAGCCCTTCTTGCTTACCTAGTTGTTTGGCTTTTTCCCTTCAGGGCCTGGTTAAATCCCATTTCTTTCATAAAATCTCTAAGTCAGTTTCATCACCCAAGATTGTATAGTTGTTTCAAAAGTATCCACTTGCTTTTTGTATGACTAATTTGACACAAGTGTTAAAATGAGGTGTTTTTAATAGTCACGAGAACAGTCACACAGAGGGAACACATACTATGAACAAAGCTTCCAGAGTGGAAACCAGAATTCTGCCTTACTGAGGAACGTGTAACTGTACACAATTGCTGAAAAGGGTAACTTGACTTTATGTAGCAGAGCCCAAAAAACAATTCCACTTCAGCCTTTGCATCCACATTCAGGAAAAGAAATACATTATGAGAGTATTGCTGAGGCATCACTGTAATTCCAAAAGACTGGGGACAATAGGGAATTCATTGGATGGACAGACTCTGGTATAGCACAATGGAGTTCTATGCAACTGTTTAAAAAAAGGTAAAGAAAATCCTGTGTATAAATATGGAGAGATATATAGGACAGAGGGAAAGCAGGGGTTCAGGACCATGGTGTTGTATGTTACAGTGTGTAAAAGGCTAGCAAAGAAGAACATTCATTATATGCTTATTGCATATGTATGCATGCCTAACACATATGTACTATTTTCAGAAGAAAACACTGTTGGTTAGTGGGGGAAACTTCCAAAGCTGGGCGTGGTGTTACATGCCTTTCATCACAGAGCGTTGGAGGTGGGGGCAGGAGGATGAAAAGTTCCAGGTTGTCCTCAACAGCACAGCCAGTTGGAGGCTAGCTAGGACACATGAGTCTGTCTTTTGTTTGTTTGTTTGTTTGTGTTTGTTTTGTTTTGTTTTGTTTTTCGAGACAGGGTTCTCTGTGTAGTCCCAGCTGTCCTGGAGACTGTCTTAAAAAAAAGAAAAAGGAGGCAAAACTTCTACTTACTATATGTATTAGTCAGGTTCTTCAGAGGATATAAGTGTATGTGTGTGTGTGTGATAATATACGTAATAAAAGGGGCTTACAGGCTATGGTCCTGTTTGTCCAACCATGGCTGTCTGCCAGTTGAAGGTCTAAGAATCAGTAGTTGTTCTGTTTTTGAGGCTGAATGTCTCCCCTGGAATCCTGAAGACGTAGGCTCCATCCAGTGACAGTGTAGGAATGGACTTGCTAGTGAGAGTGAAATCAAGCAGGTAAAGAGAGCAAGCTTCTTTCTTCCATGTCTTTTATATAGGCTGCTCTATATAGCCTAGATTAGAAGTGTATCTTCCCACCTCAAAAGATCCAGGTTAAAGTGGGTCTTCCAACTTCAAATGATTTAATTAAGAAAAATAATATCTCACTGGTATACCCAGACACTTGGGCTTTAATTAATTTCAGGTGTAGTTAAGTTAACAACCAAGAACCGCCACCACAAGTCCACCCCTTGTCACCTTGATGCAGAGTCATATCTCCTTATGTCATGCTTAATTTTCCAAATAACTAGGTCATAATTATGCCTAACATGATATAAAACAATCCCTTATATAACTGCAAATGCATTATACACTTTAGAATAGGTGGCAATGTCCCTTGAGGGACATTCTTCTTTTGCTTGTTTGTTTGTTTGTTTTTGTATTTTCAAGACAGGGTTTCTCTGTGTAGCCCTGGCTGTCCTGGAACTTACTCTGTAGATGAGGCTGGTCTCTAACTCAAAAATGCGCCTGCCTCTGCCTCCCCAAATGCTGGGATTAAAGACATGCACCACCACTGCCTGGGCAAGGGACATTCTTTTAGTTTCTCAAACTTAAATATGTTAACCATGTATATTCTCTTTTAGTTGATGTTATAAGATAAAGAAATTGAGGGAAAAAACCCACAAATATCTGTACATACTCATCTTAACAAAATCTGACAGAAGCACTCATGATTTCAGCTGGTATTTATAACTACCTCCTTCTACTAGCCATTCTGCATTTCATCACCCTTAGAAAGCACCTCAGCAGGTCTTAGCACTTTTCCTGGAGGAGTGAGCCACACCTTCATTCCTGTTGGGTCAGTGCCCTTTGTTGTCCTGCCTGAGTTAGGCTGCTATGGTTTCCCAATGACTTTAATCACAGGACATGGTAGCACTGAGAGATGCCCTAAAGGATCTCCTACAGTCCAGGCATAATCTTTCTTACCTCTATTGTGGAGAAGCAGTCAGTTTCCTTTGGTATCTGGATCAATTACCCCTCCTAACACTGTTATTGCTTTCTTCTCCTGTTGGCTTAAGGGCATCAGAAGTCCAAAGAGGCCAGGGGAAAGTGTAAGCTTCCACTTCAATGGAAAATTTGTTGTGGCTCCTGGCAGGAGTGCTTGCCCCTCTGGAACTAAAACTTCGAGGCCAGCAGAACTTAAGGTCTTGAGAACAAGAAGCAAGAATTTTCCTAGTGGTTTCTAGGGGGTGATAGTGTATGGAACTATTTCCTCTTCCATTCCTTGATTCCTGGACCTCTGAATTCTGGCTATGGGAGAAAACATAATCATCATATATTGAAGATTGATTTAAAGCATATACTGTCTTCTAGAGAGCCCTGAATTCTGAAGACTTAACATAGCATGGTGATTCTACTTAATGATCCTGGGCCATGCACTCGGGATTTGGGGACAGTAGATTTAAGTGGCCTCACAACCTGCCCCTATGCAAACGGTAGGGTGTGACGGGTATTAGCTGATGCACTGTACAGTCACTTCACAATATGTATGTGATTCAAGTCGCCCTGCTGTTCACCTGGACGGCACACATTTCTAATTGTCAATTACATCTCAGAAAAATTACATCTCAGAAAAGCTGGGTGAAAACAGACACAACTGAAATAGAGGTCGAAACTAATGAAAAACGACTATTTACAGGAGGCTAGAAGACTTTTCGAAGTATGTTTCATTTGGACGTGGGTCTTGCAAATGTGTTATCTATGTAAAAATAAAATAAATATATTTGAGAAGTGAAGAGCATTCTCTCCTCTGTGGAATAGAATGTGGTATGTTTAACTTTGCATTCCCTCTTTGACATTGTTTTTATAGTTTGTGGACCTGAGTGTCCTTCTGCAGAAGGACATCAGAGAGCAGTGAGAAAGGAAGCAGGTTGGATGTGGGAGGAGCCTGGGGACCTGGAGTGGAGGCAGCATCAGTCTCCCAACTTGCAGCCTTAGATGCTGCTCTGCCAACTAGCACTCCTTTCTGGGGCCGATATCTGAGGAAGATCTCTTCCTGACTTGGGCTTCCTCCATCTGCCTTGCAAATCTAAGAGAGATTTTCAAGTTATTTTCAAGCCTGTTAATTCTGGATATCATTTTTGTTTTCCTTGGTCACATATATGGTGGTTTCTCCTAATAGTACAGTGGTTCTCAACCTTCCCCATGCTGCGACCCTTAATACAGTTCCTTATGCTGTGGTGAACTCCCAACCATACAATTATTTTTGTAGCTACTTTATAACTGTAATTTTTGCTACTGTTATAAATCGTAAAGTAAACATCTGTGTTTTTTTCTGAAGGCCTTAGGCAACCCCAGTGAAAGGTGAAAGGGTCTTTGGACCTTCTAAGGGGTCATGACTCACAGGTTAAGAACAACCACTGTAATCTTAGAACAAAAGATCCTTTGTTCACCCTGTTACATTGTTTCACTCTGACAAATAAAATTTAACGTGAGTGTTATCTACAAATAGTCTCCACTTAACACACCACTTTGCAAGTTGAGTTCTACTTTCCTCCTAACACACCCTGGCTTTTTGCTGGCTGTTAAGGTTTTCTTTGTGAAGCATCCTCCAGTGGCTTATGTGTAAGGGTGTGGCATTACCTTTGTGGGTTAATCCACTGATTAGATCATGCAGAATGACTTAACCTGTCTAATTAGAGGCAGATTATTGGGAGTGTCTAATTGAAAGGCCTATCTTGCCCTAGTTCTTCCCCTCCTGTTCTCTCTCTCCCTCTCTCTCCATCTCTCCATCTCTCCCTCTCTCCATCTTTCCCTCCCTCCCTCCCTCTCTCCTCTCTTCCTCTTTCCCTCTCTCTCTCTCTCCCTCTCTCCCTCTCTCCCCCTCTCCCCCTCTCCCTTTCCCTTTCCCTCTC
>NW_022196903.1:49039021-49074568 GCF_008632895.1 Mastomys coucha
TCCTTCCCTTCCCATCCTCTTGACTGGCCTAAGGTAAGGCAGCTCAGCTCTGTTCTGTCCTCCCCACCCTGACACTTCTGCCTTACCACAGTCCCACAACAACAGGGGCCAAGCAAACATAAACCTCTTTAGTCAGGACCCAAATCAATCTTTCTTCCTTTAATCCTTTTTATCTCAAATATTTGCCACAGCTTCAGAGTTCTGAGGGACACCTGAAGAGGGAGGTGTTAGGCCATGGCCCCTCAGTGAAGACTTGAGGAATCATTCAGTCCAGGTGGTACTCTGTAGTTGGCGAGGACTCCCTGGCGTCTTCATCCCCACAGCTACCTTTTTGTCAGTCACAGTGGGCATCCTCCATCCAGAGCTTTCCGGAGCTCTCTGCTGGCTGGTTCTTTACATTCCCTTTGATTTGTTTGCTGCCTCATCCTGCTCTTCAGTCTTTTATATGGGGAAGAAAATTGAGGCTCAAGACTGGTAGGTGCTAAATGATCCACAGGCCTAGGATTTGGCATTTGCGGGGTGTCTCTGTTTCTCATTGGAAGATGTTCTGATTTTTCACTTTCTCTCCTGGAAAGCCACGGGTTTCCTCACAGCAAGGCTCTGCTTCTTACAAACATCCTGTTTGCCACCTGGAGCTCAGCCTCCCTTGGAGCCACAAGCCTCTTTCCTCCTGTTCATCCCACATTCTCCTGTGTGCTTGACCACATGCATTATTGTTTCCTTTTGAAACACCAACTCCTCAGGCCTTGGACTTACTCTTGGCTTTGCATCCTGGTGAAGCCTTTTGTATTACCAGAACTACAGTTCACTTATTTACTTTGAACCACAGAAATGTTTAGCAAGAAACATGGTTACAGTCAGCCCAAATAAATGGCACCTTTGGCTGTACACACAGGTCAACTAGTGGAAGACCTTTCTAGAGGAAACAGATTGGTAGGTTTTCATGATTCATCAGGACGTTGCCCTCCCAGAAGTGCTTGTTAGGAATCACACACGCACCTCCTTTTGGGATGAGATCCTTCGAGAGAGAGAAAGGAAGGATGTGGTGGTGATTGACTTGGTGCAGTTTATGAGTACATTTCTGTGGGAAATCAAGTAAAACTGGCCAGGTTAGTGCTCTCAGTGCACAGTGCGGCTTGGACAGTGTCTATGCAAGCTCCACAGTGCTTTAGAGCCTGTCATTGTGTTCTAATGGTAGTCCTGGGCTCAGACAGTAGTGGGAACATATGCCAGGAGCCTAAGAAAGTTGTCTCATTAAGTATGGTATGAAAGGGGTAATACTGTAAAACATCTCATCTTACATAATAGTGATTGTGATTGTACTGAACAATTAACTGCTTCCTCTTAGGCCTAAAAGATTCCTTCTTAAAGTCTTTCAACACATTAAGAAAACGACACTTGCTTTGTTTTTAGTCATACTCTCCAGTTAAAACACTACTTTGCAATTATATTCTGCTGTCTTTCTAACACACCTTGACTGTTGCTGGCTATTACAGTTTTCCATGTAAACTGCCCCCCAAGAGCTCATGTGTTGAGAGTGTTACAGGGAGGCCACCAGAGATAACCACTCAGACACAGTTCATAGCCAATTGAAAGTCTTTATTTCAGCTGGCTGAGACGACACTCAGCTATTCTGGACCCAAGTGTAGTCCCAAACATTTAAAGCAAGAGACTTTTAAAGGTAAAAACCACATCCTGGTATCTTAGTTTGTAGCTACCGGGAGAGGTTTTGTGCACGAAATCAGTTTAACAGAAGCTAAGTTAGCTGGGGTGTAAGAGTAATCTCTTATGCACTGTGTGGACACACCACCTGTCAATAAAAAGCTGATTGGCCAATTAGCTGAGGCAGGATTAGAAGGTGGAACATCCAGAAGAGAGACTGGAACTCTGGGAGAATCAGGCACAGGAGGAGAGTCTCCCTGAAATATGAGGAAGATAGTCACCTGAAACTGAGGAGAAGTAACCAACCATGTGGTGGAACTTAGAATAGAATAAATGACATAATTGAGTTATAAACTAGTGGGAATGAACCAAAACTTTTGGCCTAGGCGATTATTCACAACAATTCAGCCTTGGAGTTACTTTGTGAACTTGGGTACAGGTGGAAAGGCATTTGTTCACTCTGGGACATCTTGACCTCAGTTCCCTTGGGTAGTTTTCCATGGAATTCTCCATCAAGGAGATCAAATTTTACTTCAGTCTGAAATGGCCTCAGCCAGAATGTAAGATGGGAGAGCTTCTGCACTGCCTTGCCCTGCCCTGCCACAGAGGTGAGACTCCGAGCTGGAGCTGGTAGGTCCAGGCACTAAGAAGACTGTGCTCCTACCTGCCCAGCTTTTTGAGAATCAGATGTAAACTCTGCCCCTCAACTGACCAACCAGCAAAAACTGCTGATTTTATTGCTATAAAACAAAATGCAAATCCAATACATAAAATAAAAACAACTTTGGGGGGCTCTTGCTTTGTATTAACTAGAAATTACAAAAGAGCCAGAGGGACAGGTTTGTCTTACTCTATGATGGCCGTGCCTTAGCTGGGATCATTAGGTAATGCCTACACACAGACACGGGCTTCCTCATAGAGGAGTGGCCTTACAATAGTCTCCTCCTGAGAAGAGTACAGTATACTGCATTATAGAATAACATATAAAATTGGAAATATTATTATGGCCACTTTTAGAAAAATGTAATTTTTCCCCAAAGAACTTTAGCAAGCCCCCATGTAATGAAAAAAAGACAGAAAATTAGAAGCAGAAAAAATGCCACAGACCTGGGGAAGCAGGCCCAGCAGCTATTCACACCCATCCTCAGTCAAATCCTAGACCCACAGCTCAGTCCATAGCCTCTCACCCACCGTGCCCCTGTATCTTCTCTTCCTGGTCCCTCCTTGTGTGTGCTTTGTTTCTGTGTGTTCTGTACCCAGCAAATGAAGGTGGGCTTCTGGGAGGCTTGAGGCCCTATGAAGTGAAGTATGTTTGTGGTTCTGTGCGGACTGACAGGGATGTCTGGGAGGTAACCCACAGCTTCATTATAGTTTTGAGGGTCACTGAATTAAGGAAAGGTCATGATCTCCTGCCCTGCCTAAACCACTTCACAGTGCCAAGCTGTGCTTACGCCTTAATGCTCACTGAATACACATAAAATCTTCAGGACGTCTAACAAATACTCATGACCCAGGACTGGCCCTGGTTATAGTGTCTAATACCATCCTTGTAAGTAATGAGAACACAAAGCTGGGGCTTGGGATCCGTCAAACTTTCCTCCAGCTGCGCAGAACATACCACCTCCTATATGGTGCAGAGTGAGTCTGGTAATATTCTTGCATGAAAGCAATTTCGAATTAGTAATATGTGGAATACTTTATATGCTAATTGCATAGGGTCTTTTAAAAATACCTTTCAAAGAACGCAGTAAGTCTGCTTTATGTTAATCATTATATAACTGATATATGGCTCATACTTTAAACTATTGTCTGTTTGTTGGACTAATATCAATTATACTACCTTAAAGAAAGTTAAATGTTATCAGAATTTGCTTGCCAATTTATTTATTTACATACAGTTTCTGTTTATAGCCACTTTATTACTGCCCTTGCTGTCCCAAGGCCCTATATGATATGACTTGACTTTCTTCATCAAGTAACTATGCTGTCAAGGCAGGTGACAAGCTCTGTTTATGAAAGGCAGTAAAGATAACAGGTCACGTGACTGTGTTCTTTTTGTCGGCTTCATTCTACTCTGAGCCCCTTTCTTCTTTACCTAGTTGTTTCTTCTACTTCATTTTTGCAGGGAAACTTCCCCGCTCAAAAAGACACTGGGTTTCAGTTTTGCAACATAAAAATGGTCATGGAGGTGGGTGGTAAGAGGTGAATGGGGGTAGCAGGTGGCAGTGGTGGTGACTGCACAAGAACGCCTCCTGTCACTGAACTGTAAACTGAAGATCGGCCAAGACAGTAACATATATGTTATGTGTATTTTGCCATAATTTAAAACTACTAATAAAAGTTATAAATAAAAGTATAATTATTTAAAGCTGCAAAACCAGCTAAATTTTGGGCTGGTGAGATAAGCTTAATGAGTAAGGTACTTGCTGCCAAGCCTGATGACCTGTGTTCAGTCTCCAGGACCCACATGTAGAGGAGAGTACCAACTCCGGAAGGCTGCCTTCTAACCTCCGCATGTACACCATGGCACGCATGACCCCCAAATACATGCATGCATGCATACATACATACATACATACATACAGGCATACAGACATACACATTCACACTTTAAAGCAATTGTATTTAATAGTAATAAGAGTAAATAATTGGCCTTCCAAAAAAGACTTGTTATTTCTCAGGAAAACAATCTACTTGCTGGGGCATTATATCAGAACTAATCATATGTGTCAGACTGCAGTCAAATTAGGAGGATCAGATGTAGCTGGTGTGGAGACCTTGGACAAAATGACCCCAAGTCAGTGGTGACTATGCATTTGGAGTCAGGGGAATATGTTAGGGGCACATGGCAGACTGCCTTGCCCTCTGGTCTTTACTATTTCAGCTGCATGGTCTACACCACGGCTCCAATTCTCTTCACCGAAAGTGCTCTCTCCTCAGCTTTGAGCCTCCAAGTTGTCTCCTGACTGTGCATGGGTCTCTTGATACTCTCCCTAACTCTCTGGTTGTTCATCTGATTTTGGACTTGCTGCCCAATAAGAGTGCCAAATGTTTACTTGCTGTCCTAGGCCTGAACTGGCCAGTGTCGTGGAAAGTCTTGGAGTTCTGCTTTCTTCTGTGTTCACTACTCCTCTCCCAAAGGCATGGGTACCCAGCAGGAATCTCAGAGAGGCTAGGAATCTGATACTAAGTAGCGAAGAACAGAGAACACTTTTTGCTTTGGCAGAAGAGAAACAGGCTTAGTTTCAGTCTGCTCATGAAGACTGTCTTAAATGACAAAAAGTTGACTACTTACTAGTGAAGATCCATCTCAAGAAGACCCAATTAGAGTCTTCAGGCTGCATGGCATATTGTCCAAATGACTGACAAAATGTGTGTCCTATAAAGAATACAGTAGCTATACACTGAACAGCTTCAGTGGTATTTCCCTGAGACACTCCTGGACCTTAAAAATCATTCACTGGATGCCTTGGTCCAGAGAAGGGAAGACTCAGTATTTTCTTCTTTTAACTTCTGCTCCCATCATTTTAGCACACCCCCTGCAGTGTGTCTGAAGAATGTATATCCATTAGCTGCTATACTTTAAGAGGGATTCCCACCTTCCAGGAACAAGGTAAGTGACAAGCCACAGACCCATCACACTGCTTATGGATGGAACAACAGAACAAGAATTTTTGAATTTATACATTTTCTGGGGAAACTCAAGCTTTTCCCTCTTGCTGACTCTCAGTGGGCAGAAGATGATGTGAAGGCAATTGGATGGGATCTAGCATTTATTAACCATTGGTATGCAAAATGCTGAATTTCAAGTTTTAGGTGAATTATTTAATGCTCAGGAACCTCCTTACCATGGTAGGCATTACCTCATTTTACACATGAGGGAATGTGACATTAGAAGGGCTTATCATTGATCTAGGTCATCTAGCAGGGAGAGTAAGTTCGCCTTGTGTTTCAAGACCACTCATCTTTAAAGGAAGACTCAATGATGGTTTTTTAAAAATTATTTATTTATATGAATACTGTAGCTGTCTTCAGACACACACCAGAAGAGGGCATCAGATCCCATTACAGATGGTTGTGGGTCACTGTGTGGTTGTTGGGAATTGAACTCAGGACCTCTGGAAGAGCAGTCAGTGCTCTTAACCACTGAGCCATGTCTCCAGCCCATCCTCTTGATGCTGTCTTTCCTTGCTTCAGCTCTCTGCTTCAGAGTCATTGGAGACCTCCCTCTTTACCATATCAATGAAGTGCCTGATGACTTGCACATGTCTCCCTATCAGACATGTCATTGGGCACACTGCCCTAAGTCTCCCATCCAAATAGTAACCAAGCCTATTTCTGTTTAGCTTCTAAGATAGAGCTTGTTCCAGATAATGTGTCTAAAGATCCCTACAGCTCTCCAGGACCTCCTAGCAACTTCTACAGTTGGTTGCCATGTGCACATGTCCCAGTAGTTTAGCAAAGGGCACAAAGAGACAATGACTTTCCTGTGGGGTAGAAGATGTGCAGTCTTGAGAGGCATGGGGCAGAGGTAGCTTTTACATCCCTGTTGTCATAAGCTGGTTTGTTGGAGTGTCTCTGTTCTGATATTCTGGCTGTCTGTGGTAACTAGGTGAATAGTTTGAACAGAATCAAGGACATTCTTCATACCTCAGAATGTTTCATAGTGCCGGACAAGAACAGGTCCATGCCTGTGCCAGGCTCACAGGAGCCATGTTTTGGCTGGTGCCTGATTTGGATGACTCTCCTTAAAATAGGACAGCCAAAATCACTTTTTGCTGATAACAGTAATCAAATTTTGTAGTCCCCAGCTTAGATTCCCCCCCATGGAAAAAATTTTTTTTCTATAGAAATGTTATTTCGTGTTGAGTTCTTTTCTTCGCTGTATCCATTGCATATTTTCTATGCATGTTACAGAAATCCATTTGAACATCCTTATTTTCTTTGCTTAGTTCACACATTGACCCTAAGTATTGGGTAGCAGGTACCTGTATTTAATACATATCTTACTCAAATGCCATCCATTTTAGGTCATAGAGGGGCAATAGGTGGTTGATAGGATAGGTGCCATTTTCAGTTTTTTTCTTTAACACTTATGTTTCCATGCCTTTGTGTTTGGGAGATAACATTCTCTAAGTAGCTTTGATGCTGTTAATAGAGGTGAGGATGCGGAGATGCTTCTGTACTGATTCCCAGGGAAGGCTTTTCCATATGTGGAATGCCACAGGGAATGGATCTGCCTTGGATAGTTGACAGCTGACAGCCTGTAATCTTCACTGCTAAACTGGGTCTTGGGCCACAGAAGGCAACAACAGCTGGACTGTTGGTATCCAAGTCTTTGCACACGGCACACTGTTCCCCAGAGCTATTGGCAGGAACCTCAGCCCCCGAAGCAGTGCATCCTGCTCTTGGACAGGAGGAGAGCCTGTGTTAGTACCTGCGCTCTCCAGGAAACACCTGGATGCACTCAGATGTGGCCCACAGCTGTTAGCAGGGGATGCATGCCTTATTGCATCCTTTAATAATTCTATTCTTCAATTCTTTCAAAGATCAGTTCCTAAGATGAGGCAGGAATATACATAGAGAAGGACTGAGCATGTCAACTAAAGGAAACTGTTCACTCCCAGGAACTGAGAATGATACACATTCTGGCTGAGTTCCATTTCCTCCCTGATGGCCGTTAGCCCTACACTGGGCCATCTTACTAGCTTCCTCATCTCCCTCCTCCTTTTGTAGATGAGATAGTACCACCTTTCTCACGTACACCATAGGTTTCTCCTGGGAATCAGAGAAATCAATTTAAGTACTTTGTCCCCTGTAAGATCCACTTAAGTAGACGACAGAGGGATCAAGGAAAAGCCCCAGTGGTCCATCGCTTCTAGTTCTCTTCCTAATCTGAATTATGCGTGGTTCCTGATAATACAATTAGCTACCGTTGGCTGACCTCGAGTCCTGTGCCAGATGGAGCTGAATGTGTTTCAGGCATTGCTTCATGTAATAATCCTCAAGAGCGCCTTACTGGCTGGGCTGTACAACTGCTGCTTCCATTCACACAGGTAGAAACCAGATTCTGAAGGTAGTATGCCCTTCCAGAAAGATCCATGTGCTTTCCCATAAACTGCCTCCTAAAGGAAGGGGCACACACTGGAGTAGTGTACACCTGCAATTGCCATGTGGGGTAAGAAAGTAAAGGGCTCTGGAGTGAGACGACAGGAACAGAGTTGTTGGGCAAGGGGAGCAGGATTTGTGGCTGCAAGAAAAGCTATCAGTTGTACCCAACAGAAATGGTTTGTGATACGCATCCATATATATACATACATATTTTATATGTAGATAATTCTTAAAAGTGCCCAGCTAATTAGTTAATGGGATTTTGAGTTCCTGGTGCATATATTTGGAACTAATGATCTTGATAGTCTGTGTAAAAGCTAAGTGAAGCATAAAATGAGAGAATCACCAGGATTTCAAAACTTTGTCTAACAGAACAGAAATGGTCCCACTTGTGGTGGTGGCAGAGACTCGAGGCATGGAAGGAGGAGATGGGCATATAGAATGCCTTCAGAAAATGCTTCACACACAACTTCCTAGCTCACTGTCTTCCCAGTTTTAGGGTCCAGCGCATCTTTATTCTGGTTATAGTGCTGTCTGCCTGAGTCCCACAGCAAGTAGACAGGTTGCAGACACAGGGCACTGTCAGCATCCAGCAGCATGTTTGTCCCTGGTTTTGGTAAACAAGCAGGTGATGGCTCCCTGAGTTTTCAGGGCAGCCTTTTAACCCAGAACCCTATGGAGGCTCTACAGACGAGGAGGCACGCTGCCATTCAAAAGTCCCAGAGTCTTTTCCATCTCTCCAAAACTCCTGGGTTGGGTATGTCTTTGCCATCATCTCCTATGGGGCCTCTTTGGGTGAACCCTGCCTGGGAATGCACACATACCCAGGTGGACGTGGGACTTTTCAGTCTGGCAGGAGAGCAGGTTCTTTTCTTTAAGACTGCAATTAAATCAGAGGTTAAGCAATCACATTTCTAAAGAAGGAACAGAGTGATGGCTTGTGCAGTGTCAATTCTTACATCTCAGATGTCATGCATTGTACAGGATTTGGTTTCTCTGCTTCTTTCAGTTCACTTTCCTTTGTCATCTTATTCTCATTGCTTCCAACAAAGTAGCAGAGCTGAGAAAGAAGTTAAAGTCTACGTTTTGCTGCTGAGGGGTTCCTGGAGGGCAGGGAGGGGCCATGCCACTCGTCTAGAAGGTGCTTTGTGTAGGTGCTTGGGTGCAGGCGGCTATTTCATTGTGGGTCCAGAGACAGCTAGGAATGGGAATCTAGCTTTGTTTTGCTACAAGTGGTGCTGAAACCCCATAGTACCTGGGGCTTTGCTCTTGCTTGGTGTCAGTGTGGTATTTTTCACACACAGAAGGGGACACTTAATCTGTAACCTGACATCCACTGATTGATGGTCTGGCAGCTCAAGTCCTGCTTCAGTGATTCATTGGGCTCCTCAGTCTCAGGAGCCCAAGCTCAGGATTGCTTCCAACTCCGTGGTCCTCCTCCTTCTGGTTATCAATTCACAGAAGCCTTTGTTTGATTGATGGGCCAGCTGGGCCACTCATATGCATCTGGATGGTGGGTGATTGGCAGCTGAGGGGCTGAGGAATGGCATCCTCTGCCTGGCCAGGAAAAAATAAACAACTGTGAACCTCCAAGATCAAAGTAACCAGCAGAATAAAGACAATCCAATAGTAAGGATCTGTGGCAAAGTAGGCCATCAGGCTGTAGAGAGGAGAGCTTGCACCTAGGCCCGAGGGCAGTGGTGAGCCAGGAGCAGATGGACAGGCACTCTGCTGCTGACTATAGAAGGAAAGATGTTTCCTGTTGGTGACAGGAAACGTATCAGATTCTTCCAGGTCACTGTTTACCACACCGCGGGGCCTCTGGTCCTCTTTACTCTTTTATCAACAATTATAGGTTCCCGGATGTAGGTCATATTATTTAATACTTACCATATTATAACTTCAACCTGAGAAGTATGAACAAACTAATAGTTCATTTCAAACAATATAGTGATTGTTGGCACTGTGTCTAGGCTCCACCCCACAGTGTGCCTGGCTCACTATAAAAGGGGCTGCTTGCCTCTTCCTCTCTCTCTTGCTCGCTTGCGCTTCTTCTCTCCTCTTGCTCCTGCTCACCCCGTCTCCCCATTCCCCCCCACCTCTCTCCACAGTGCTCATGGTCTGCCTCTCTACTCCTTTACTCTCTCTGCCTTTCTCTATCTCTACTCCCTCAACTACCGTCCCCATGCCCGAATAAACTATATTTTATACTATACCATCATGTGTGTCTGGTCCCTCAGGGGGAAGGAGTGCCTCAGCATGGCCCTGCAGAGGCACCCCCTTCTCCCCACACCTGACCGCACAGTCACCAAACATATTCCTCCTCTCTCTATGTTTTTATAAAATATAAGAGCGATTATATGCTAACATAAATGATTTTTATTATAAAAAATGCATTATAAATTCATAAATGAAAGATTACCACAGTTTTATTTCCCCTTGAGTCTCCCTGGAGTCTGCTTTAGTGTGAGATGGTTGGACCCCAGAGCTGCTTCTGTATCTCATGTGTGGCCAAACCCCTCTGTGTCTGCACAGAGGGAAGGAGAATGACCAAGCCAAACACTGTCCCAGTGTTAGGAAAATGGAGTTGTGATTTCTCCCACCTCTTGTGATGATTGCAGGGAGTCCCAGTTGCCCAGGCCAGGCTGAGAACTGCTTCCCTTCACAGGGTTCTCCTCCCCTCCACCACATAGTTGCCTGTCTCTGGTTGTAACATGTGGCCCTTCTTATAGACTATGACATTTCTGCAGTAGCCAAAAATGTGTATGGTGAGCTGAGCACAGACTTTTATGGCTCTAGGCATTTGCATAGTGTGGCTGACTTCCCAGTATACACCAGACACCACACCAAGTAGAAAGTAGATGTCAAAGGCCTGTTGGGCAGTTAAGCTAAGTCCTTGTGCATGGACCGGAAAACAAGATAATCCAGGCCGTGAGACAGTCTGCTTTCTACAATTTCAACATGAGACCTCAACACGTAAGCAATCCACATAGCCAAGACAGCACATGCATTTCCTCTTCCCAATTACATGGTGCTTTATAATAAAGAAATAGCTGCTGCAAGCTCTTTGTGGGTTCCCTGCTTGTGGGCCTCAAGAGCAGAGGAGGTGTGGGTTATCCGGCCAACCAACACAGCTCTTCACTAGCTCCTCTTCTATTTCCTGGATGCAGAACCATCTCAGTGCAATGGAACCCTTCCCCCAGCCCCCACACTGACCAAGACAGTGGCTGAGCTGAGCCAGCATGACCATGAATGGATGGCAAATGGGTTGTAGAGGGTATTGGGCTGTGCTCAGCATCTGGCTTTGCCCCCAGGAGAGAATGACAGTGGGTACAGCCAGTCAGTCTGAGGCTAATACGCAGATCAAAGAAAAGTGGTTCACAAAGCAAAACAGAAGTCAAACCATGTTTGGGTGTTCTAGTGCAGGAACATGGCTTTTCATGTGGCTCAGGAGAAATTCAGCTTCATTGTCTGTCCTTTGGGAAAATGACTCGTGTGGGTGTTCTGGCCCCTCCAGAACTGGAACAGGCCGGGAATAATGACTCTGTGTTCATTTCTGGTTATGGAATTTTACAGAGGGCAGAGTTGGACCATTAGCAGTGTGGAATAGTGAGGCAGTGGGGGTAGGGGCATAAAGCAGAGACCATGTGCCCAGCTGGCAGGATCCCTGGATGTATGGTCACCTCTTGGAGAAATGCTATGCATGTCCTGCACCTTATTTTGGGTGCAAGTGAAGAGAACAATGTAGTGCTATGTCTGTAATAGCTCATGACCGTATTGGGTTCGAAGTAGGAGCAATACTGAAAATTTTTGTTTTCCCTTATTTGTTGTTGGGTTTTGAGGCAGGATCTGGCTTCAGACACCTATCTTTCTGCCTCAACATCCCAAGTACTTGGGATTACAAATATGGGCCACCATGCTTGGCTTTATTTGAAAATCAATGAATATTTATTTAAAACAGAACAGCCACACAACCACAGAGTAGTCAAAGTTCTGAGTCAGAGTGTATCTTGACCGGCACTGAACTGTCTAATTGATTGAGTCTCCTGACTCCCTTCCTGCCCCAGCCTTCTGAAGGAGGTGCTCTTATCATGCTTGGTTTGCATAGCAGGAAGGTGGGCGTCACTCAGCATCAGGTGGCTCCTGACCATCACAGGCAACACTGACCTGAGGCAGGCTCTCTAGAGTCCCTGTCCTTGATTGCTGTGGTAACTCAGCAGTGCAGAGAGAGGGCTAAAGGGGGTGCCTTGCTTTGACTGCAGATGACAGAATCAGACGTTTTTCTTTGCAGACAAGATCAAAGATATGATGTTTTATCATCAGGATTTGGGGAGACTAAGTGGCTGCTGCTTTGATGAGTAAATCATTACCATTGATCTGAAAAAAAAAAATCAGCCAAGAATAGATGCTCACAGTGGAGAAATAAAGGGTGAGCCTTTAGGAATTTCTTCTGGCACCTCTGAGAATAAGGAGGGGACAGATATCCAGAGCTGCTGAAGGGTATAGAAAATAGGTATATAGGAAGCAATTCATGAGGAGGGACACCAGGTGGACTAGAACCTTCTCAAGCTCAAGAGGAGCCTTTGCTGGGTGTGGAGGGCAAGTTCTCTATCTGTACCCAAGAGCATGTAAGAGTATATAGGGAGCAGATAAGTTTGCTCTTTCTGGGAGGAACACAAAGTGGGAAGTGTAGAGAGCCCTGAGTTCAAATCTCAGTATTGCTACTTACAGGGCATGGTGACTGAGGAAGTTTCCCACGAGCTCATCTACTGGCTTAGTAACTAAGGGGGGGGGGGAACTGTTCTTGAGAGGGATCAGAAGGATTGAAGGTACTACGTAGCTAGGGGTGTGGGCTTTGAGGTTTCAAAAGCTCACAAGCTCACAGCAGGCCCATTGTCTCTCTCCCTCATCCCTGAAGATCAAAACTCTCAGTTACTGCTCTAGCCCCATGCCTATCTAGATGTGATGCTCATAGACTAACCCTATGAAAATGTAAAAACCCCAATTAAATGCTTTCTTTTTAAGAGTTGCCTTGTTCATAGTGTCTCTTCACAGCAGTGGAACAATGACCAAGACACATGGCATGCAGCTGTGCTAGTGTCCCATCCTCCAAGCTGTCATGGGATGGTGGTAAGAATAAATAAGAAATAGCATGTAAATGGCCATGCCATCTCCATAAGCCTCCAAGGAATGCAAGCCATTGTCACCGTCATGCTAACTAGAGTTACAAGGTGGTGTAGTTGGCCACCACTGTGCTGAATGCTGTTCCTTTATTGTGTCTTGACCTTTAACTATTTCTGATCACTCTATGATGATAGCCTTAGGGTCTGGGGGAGGGGGTAGGGGTGGGGTTGGCATGTTGTCAACTTTCTTTCCATAAGTGTAGAATGTCCTTGGCTAGGCTTCTCAGCTTGAGCCTCCTAGAACAAGCCTAAAATCTTCATGTACTTTGGTGCCCAGCTGTGTGCAGAGCCCTGCTTCTGGCCCAGCTGAAGAAGGTTGGGGGCTTATCCTTGCCTGGTTTCTTGGGTCGCCAGGCCCTTCCAGACTGCATAAGAGTTGTGCTCATTTTTCTAAGCGTCCCCTCATTTCTTTGCTAGACAAGAAAGGTTACTGAATAAGACCTAGCCAGGCCTGCAGCTGTGTGAGGCAGGGACTGTCCTCTCCTAACGGGTGCAGGTCAGGAGCTGAGCATTGAGTGAGGAGCCCTATGGATTTTTCAGCCCAGCCTTCACTTGTTAATCGAACGGATGAGCTGCTGCTGCTGCTGCTGAAGCATCTCTGGGCATCAAATGGTTTGCTCAAGGGAGATATCATGCAGTAGCACCACCTGCCCGTCCTTGTGTTGCCAGAGCACAGGCAGACTGATGTCAGATTCATAGTGGTACTGAGGAGGAGCAAGGTGGGCAAAAAGTGGAAGTCTGTAGGACAAGACCAGCTGCTCCCAGATGTGCCCATGTGCCTCAGGGTATGACCAAAGCAACAAGATTCAGTGTGTGGTGTATATGTGCCCCATGCATACTCACCAGAAGCTTCCAGAATTGCCAGCAGAATCTAAGCTAGGGTCCAAATTCAAGAATGCTAGTGAAGAGGTCAGCTCAGAGCTTTGGAATTTTCCAAAAATCCACTGGACCCCTCCCCTCCTGGAAGAGACAGGTCATAGAGTATGTAGGCCAGAAGGGAGAGGCTGAGTAAGCTCCTATACCTCATTCCCTAAAGACCAATCAGTTTAAAGGGTGCACTTTTCCACCAATCATATGGTGCCTAGTTGCTGATGTTGTATTCCACCCCTGGAAACCATATAAAAACTCGATGGATGGGAGGCCAGGGGTCACCATCTCTCTTTCAGGTCTGGGACAACCCCAGTGCACTGGAACAATACATTCCTCTTGCTTTTTGCATTGATTCCTAGCTCAGCATGGTTCACTCAGGGGATCCTTGGTAAGCTAAGGCTCTCCAGAGTCTTACATTAGCTGAGGTAGGGAGACATGGGCAGGACTCACCCATGAGTGTTGCTCAAACTAGCTTGAACCAGGAGCCTGCCAACCTACATTGGCTATTTAGATGACCATACTACCCAGAACTTTCCCACCGGCCTATGGAAGTGATGGATGCTCAGTCTCCCACACCAGTGTTGTGCAGGGATTATGTAGGATATTGTCATTCTCCATAGATCCTGACCTTTAATTTTCTTAACAAGCCTAGGGAGTGGATATTTTTATTCTCATTGGCAGGATGAGAAACTGAGACAGAGCAGGCTGACATTGATCACTGGCGTGTAGCTAGTGTAGCAGAATGGGGATTGTTGGCCTGGCCTGCCTTTCCCCAAAGCTCACACTGCACTGTGCTGTCTGAGTCATGGTCAATGGAAAGGGAAACTTAGGGGTGACTTGTTTAGCACTTCTGAGTTACAGCATGGAACTGGAGCAGGGAAGGTACCCTCGGCTGCACACTGAAATCTCCTAGGCAGCTTTACTATATGTACTGGGTCTGGGTTCCACCGTGGCACCTACTTATTAGTCTGAAGTGCAGCCTGGGCAGTTGCTAAGGCAAGGTTGGCCAAGTCCTGATAATACAAATAATATAGGAGAAAGAGCCTCTGATGGAAGTACTCAGCTCTGCCTTGGTAGAGAAAAAACAGGTTGTGTTCCAAGCAGAACTTTTACAAAAGCATGTGTCCAGCAAACTTTGACCTGAGGCAGCCTTTGAGAGACAGGTAGAATCAGATGCCATTTGGTGTTTGGACTGCATCATCAAGAGATGAGAACGTACGTTGCTGAAATCTGATGTTCCTGATGTGCTAGGAAAACTCTGGGTACCCTGAGCCCTTCATCCCTTTGCTACTGCAGGGTTGGCCAGTCAGTCCCTGTGGTTAAGCATCTAGGATGGCTTTTTTTTCTTTTTTCTTTTTCTTTTTCTTTGTTTCCTTTTTTTTTTTTTTTTTTTTTTCTGATTGAGGACCGTGGCTCCCTGCTGGGTTGAAAATCCTGCCTGAGCTGCCACCTGGTTGGCAGGTGTCCTTTCTGTCCTGCCAGCCCCATAATGAGTTAAAACTGCCCCTCACCCAGCCTTGGCCGATAGCCAAGTCCTCCGTAATTAGAAAGATTAGCTGGACCACAAGGCTGCCACCTGTTTGATAAGGAGGCTGGCCCCTTCAGGAGCAAGCCCCCCACCCATATCTCCCTACCCGCACCCCTACCCCACCCTTTCCCTCATTTCTGGCTCTCCCTCCTGCTTGGACTTTTTGGAGTCAGTTTCCCTGGGAGGCCCTGCCCTGCTCAAGGCTGCTTCCTTGTTTTTTCAGCTGAACTTCCCTGCCTGCCTCAGGCTTGTATCTTGAGTGACAACAACAGTTTCACCCAGGGGATTCCGTCTATCCATTTTCTTTTGTGGAATATTAATGCAGTGCTCCTGAAACTGTGGGTTGCAATTATTTACAAAGTCAAAAGGACACCCAGGAAATAACCATGCTGAATATCTCTTGGTGCCTGAAATTAGGCTTCAGCCCCCTAAAATATAGAAAGTAAAACATATTTTCTGTAATTATCTTCTCTTATATGTCAGCTTTCTTTAATGGCGGGACACCACACACACACACAAAAAAAAGTTTCGGTGAAAGAAAGCCATGACTACAGGTAGCACTTAGAGTGACAGTCTACCTGCATGACAGTCTTTTTTTTTTTTTAATACATTTTATTTTTTAACGATTAACGATTTTAATTTTATTTTATGTACATTGGTGTTTTGCCTTCATGCATGTCTGAGTGAAGGTGTAAGATTCCCTGGAACGGGAGTTACAGACAGATTTGAGCTACCATGTGGGTGCTGGGAATTGAACCTAGTCCTCTGGAAAAGCAGCCAGTGCTCTTAACCATGGAGCCATTTCTCCAGCCCAGCATGACAGTCTTTGTAGGTTATTCTTGAGATATTGAAATAACTGTGGTCAACAAATGTTTGCTGAGACTCTCATTTGTCCTGGGCATCGGTGCTGCAGGCTTAGTTCTGTCTCAGCAGAGAGGGACAGTATATGGACAAACATCTACAAAATGGAACCCACAGTGCTGGATCAGAGGCAGGCATGCAGTTTAAGCCTGAGATGGAGTTGGATGGAAAACTGAGGTCTCAGGGAAACTTTTCATAGAACAAGACAGGTTCTATGAGCCTGACTGGTTAGTGCTCCCCAGCCTGAATATAGGAGGAAAGGTACCCTTGTTTGTGAACCACTGAGCTCTGAGGGTGCGGGGTGGGGGTGACTTCTATACATAGAAGGCAGCCAGGCTCCTTTCTGCAGCTGAAGATGATCTGTTGGCAGTAGGGATCCCGAAGTGGATGTAGAATTGAAATAGGCAAAGTACTGGATTGGGAGTGTTAGACATAAGGAGGCCCCAACTAAGGAGGCAGAAGCCAGGATGGAGGGGAACAGGGTGGGATAATTGTACCCAGGAGACAGAATTTGCAGGGTAAGGAAGATAAGGAGGGAAAATAAATTGCCTTTTCAGAGTAGCTGAGTGTAGGAGTCTGAGGAATATGCAGTTAGAGTTAAGCATTAGCTGGAGATCAAAGGACATGCAGGGACAGTTCAGTTATGGAAGAGAGAATGGGTTAACACAGAGGGATGCGAAAGGATGGGATGTTGTACTTGAGAACTGGGGCATCAGAGGCATGAGCAGGCAGTTCTGCCTCAGCCCCTGGGTGGTGGGAAGGCCCAGGGCTCTGTCAGCCTCCTCCATAAACAATGAAGAGATGGCGATGCTGATGAGGCAGTGGCATGACACAGCAGGCCAGTATGGGAATGATGACCTCACTGGGTTCTCCACTAGCAGAGAAGATGTAACTGATAATACATGTCAGCCTATTTGTCCATACAAGCAGTCTTCCATGGACTGTGCTCCTTGGTGCTCATGTGCCTGTCTTAAAAGCTCTTTCACCCTGGAATTTAGTATCAGCTTCAGAAACAAAAGCTGAGTAAATGGACCCACAGTGTCTTCTTTATTGCTGTTGTTGTTGTTGTTATTATTATTATTATTATTATTATTATTATTATTATTATTATTCCCAACAGCCTGCTACAGAGACACCTCAAATCAATCCAGAAAATGTTTACTGTATACTATTATATGCAGGGGAAAGTGCTGAAACGCATGACCTTTTAAAATACTGGGAAGGTCTACCACCATGTTGTCCACTTTCATCAACATTGGCAAGCCAAAATTGTCTTGCTTTTGCCACTGCTTGCTTGTTGGCCGCTCATCACATTCTACATCTGAAAACTGGATTGTAACCCAGGGGTGAATTGCTTTGCATGATAGAAGGATCCTTAAAAAACATGTTTAATAATAGATCATCATAAAATGAATAATGTTTTGACTATTGTGCGGGAAATCCCCTATTAAAGGGATGCTAAACTGTGTAGAATAGGAAAACACTATTTTCTGACTTCTCTGCTTGGTAAAGAATTTTTACCTTATGGGAAAAATAGGTCAAAATTTGATAATGTTAGAAATCTGAAACAGTCTCACACATGGCCTTAACAAATATCAGGCATGGGAAATGAATTCTGCCAACATCTGGCTAGGTGACCTTTGGAAGCGGGGTCTTAGCTCCACCGAGAACCACAATGCAGTTACAACTTGATTTCAGCCTTCAAGACCAGGGTAGGTAGCCAGCTCCACCCTACCTGTACTTTTTGTCTACAGACAGTGTGAATTAGAAAGTGGATGCTGATCTAAGCCCATCATATTTGCATTAATTCATATGTGACAACAGAAAATGAACATGCACAGCGCAGAGCCCCTGGGATTCTGGCGGCAAGATACCCCACCTTACCCCAGAAGACATCTCAACATCACCAATCCTGGAATGCCAGAGTCAAATGGGAGCCATCCAGTCCAGCAGCTGCTACAACCTTTCCTTCGTGGAAGAAGTTCTTTGTGGGGGCACATTGGGGAACGGCTCTTCTTGCAATAGGAAGCGGAGAGGTACCAGGTGGGTGAGTCTGTCTCTCCACCTCCTGGCCAGAAAGCACAGTGTCTCCCCTTTACAAGTGTTCTGCAGCATCTTCCCCAGGATGAGCACCCAAGTGTGCTCTATGGTGTCCTCCTGCTGGTTGACTGACATTTACTCTCATTTCCGAGCTGCAGCTACTCCTTGTCCCTTCTCAAGGCACTCCAGAGGAATACAATTTTCAGAAAGTGATCAGATCCAACTCATCTGGTCTGTCTCTCTACAGCATACTGGGCTCTATTTGAATAGCTCCCTGCACTCTTTTCTCCCATCCACAGGCCATTTCTTTGGATGTTCTTTCCTTTCATTAAAATCTGCTCACCCATCATGCCTGCTGTTGAGCTAGACCCAGCCATAGGTGATTCATAGAGCAAGAAGAGCGTCTTTTGCAGGACAATTTCTCATGTCAGTATCTATGGCCTCTTGTTCCACAGAAGCCATCTATCTTCCAAACTAAGTATTTCCAGCCCTCATGGGACTTTCTTGTCCTTTCTTCCCTACCATACTTCAGTTTTCCTGTGTGTCTCTTAGAGCAAGGTCAGGAACTGAGGGTGAACCTCTGCTGTGGTCTGCTTCACATGCAGTACAAACCCAGCATGAGCCACTGTCTAAATATTGCATTCTATTAATGTTGCCTGAGACCGCATTTACTTTTTGGCAACCACAGTGCACTGCTGACTCACACCACTCGCAGAGGCAAGCAGAACTCCTTTCTCACCTGTATGTCTCTATAGTCATGTGCTCTGAACAAAGGCTCAATATTCTTCCCTATGTGTCTCATCAGGGAGCAGGATCCTACTGTGTATGAGACTGTTGATGCCACCCAACAAGACTGCTCATTTTCCCAGCATCTCAGCTCTCCATTTTCTAAATATGACACAGCTAGCCTCATCGGACTCAATCACCTCTCAGTCTCATTGAGAGGACTTTGAGTTTGGACAGGGCGGAGGTCAGAGACCTCTTGCACTATAATGATGGCCAAGTGTCAGTGTTTGATCCTTTGGTTACATATTTTCTAATGCGATTATCCAGCTTATAAAGGTACAGTCAAGTGTCACAATCTATTTCCTGGTGTCCAGATAAAACTTGATGAGTCTGTTTCCTGTCTGGACCGGAAATACATTAGACGCTCTTTAGAAGTGCATTGCAGTATCTTTCCCCAGGAGATCACTCTGATGTTCTTTATGGTTCCTCTCCTTAGAGAACAGTAAATACTTCCTCTTGTTTCTTTTTCTTTTTGGCCTTCAGACTCACTCCCACAGGAAAATATAAAGATCATGGAACCTAATAATGTATATTGCAAGAATATTACATATTGATAAGAATAATGTATATTGATAAGAATAAGACACCTAAGAGACGAGGCAGAACTTATTTTTATTCTAGAGGGAAGTTTGTCCTACATGGCTCATGAGGTAGAGTCAGATTCTAGTATAACAATCAAGACAAGATGCAGGAGGGAGTACAGAGACCCCAAAGATGAGGTATGCATATGTATGGGGTGGGAGGGAGATAAAGGAGAAGTGTCACCCTCTGGCAGCACCCATGTTCTTGTTCTCTGTCCAGTTTTCTACCAGCAGAGGAAGTAAAGCAGTCATTAATGACCACTTCCGGGACAACCTCTACCCACAGGGGACCTAGAGCTAGGAGAGTTCCCAAATGTATTCCAAAGTGGAGATTCTACAATTCCACAAGGTATGGAGAGATAGCAAAGCATATGCATTTACCTGAAGATTAGGCTTCTATTGGATAATTTCAAAGAAGGCCCTGGAAGTGCTGCACAATTTAACCTTGAGGTGCAGAGTTCACCTGATGTTCACATCACTGAGTCCCAGGTCTGTCTTGGATAAGTGCCTCCTTCCGTTAGGACAGGCTGCCCTGCTCTTCTGGACTTTGAGATCACTTCCTCCTCCTGGAGCACTCCTGCTGGAGCACCCTCTGTGTTTTGCTCTGAGATGTGTGGGTTGGGTCTCTGACAATAAAAGAGAAGCTTTTGAGGTCAGGGAGAAACTTATGGGGAAGTTTGCTTGGTTTCACCTTGGGAGCCAGACCGATTGGGTTTGGATCCTTCTGCCGTGTTGTGAAGGATCCTTCTAGGACAAGTGTGTCTCAGGGCTCCAGGTTTCTCACCTGGAAGATGGGACTCATTATTTACCTCTTTGTGGAATGGTAAGGTGGATCATGGGAAATGCAGACAACAGGCTGTAATGTTGGGTGGATGCCACACAAGGGTCAGTCTTCATTAGGATCACGTGTCAAGGCATTTTTAAGATGAGGCCCATCTACCTCTTGACTTTTTTCAGTCCGAAGACCAACAAATTCTCTTTAGCATTAGGTAGTATAGGTTATGAATTTTTGTCTCTTAACCTAAAGATTGCCATTGTCCTAGTTTGGTTTCTATTGTTGTGATACAAATCAACTTGGGGAGGAAAGGGTTTATCCCATCTTACATTGTGTATGTGGTCCAATCATCCAGGGAAGTCAGGGCAGGATCAAGGTAGGAATCTGGAGGCACAGACTCTGAAGCACAGGCCATGGGGCGTGCTGCCCCAGGTCTGGTCTACAAGACTTGTTCAGCATTGTTCAGCTCCATTTCCCTGGTCTCTAGGTCAGGCAGGATGACACCTGAGTTTCCATCTTAATTTGGTTTGAGGTATATAAAAGCTTTCTTGAACACATTATGTGTCTTCTATCGTTGAAATGGTGAGGTGGGGAGAAAAACAGAAAAATTTAACTTTTGGCTTGCTGCACCTGCATTTTGTGATCTTAAAATTTATCGTTTGTTGCCAGGCATGGTGACACATTCCTTTAATCCCAGCACTAGGGAGTCAGAGGCAGGCAGATCTCTGTGACTTTGAAGTTAGCCTAGTCTACAGAGCAAGTTCCAGGACAGCCAGGACTACACAGAGAAACCTGTCTCATAAACAAAACATCGTATCGTTAGTGGCTCTTGGCTCTTTTCTTGAAGGTTTTATCTTTGTCCTTTTTGTTTTTGTTTTTGTTTTTTGTTTTTTTGTTTTTGTTTTTGTTTTTTCGAGACAAGGTCTCTCTGTGTAGCCCTGGCTGTCCTGGAACTCACTCTGTAGACCATGCTGGCCTCGAACTCAGAAATCTGCCTGCCTCTGCCTCCGAAGTGCTGGGATTAAAGGCGTGTGCCACCACCGCCCGGCCTCTTTGTCCTTTTTGTATCCCCACATTTTCTTTTGTCTTAAAAACCCAGATGTTTCTCTCTGCACATTTATACCAGTCACAGTCATCCTGGCCTTCTGAGCCTGGATCAGTGGCAAAGTCAGATTTACTCATCTGACTTGACAGGACCCAGAGAGGAATGATAGGGAGCCCTGAGCAGGTGTCTCATAGTAAACTGTAGAAAAATAGAAACAAGGAAATGAGTGGAAAGACCTAGGGAGCTGGGAGGAGGAGGCCACAATGGTGTGATTCTTCCTGCTTTTCTTAGCCAGGTCTGGGGTAGACCAGCCATTCAGTGGATTTCTTCAGGAAGGGAGGGAAGGAGGGAAGGAGAAAGGGAGGGAAGGAGGGAAAGAGAGAGGGAGGGAGGGACTGGACAGAGGATGTAAGAGATGAGTAGGTGGAGCATTTGGTTGTGTGTGGTCCTGCTTCATCCTACAACTCCACTATGGAGGAATTTCTCTCTGGTACTGTTAAGGCAGGTAAATCTGACTTTGCTCAAGGCTCAGAAGGCCAGGCTCACTGTGAATCATGTGAAGGTGCAGAGAGAACCATCTGGGCTTTTAAGACAAAAGAAAATGTGAGGATAGAGGGAAAAAATAACATAAGCAAACAGGAAAGCCGTGTAGTAGTAGTGAATGCAGGTTCAAGGTCCCAGCAAAGGCACCTGAAAGGCTGAAAAGACCCCTGACAAAGGCAGTGCATTGTGGGTAACCTGACTCAGAGCCTTTGTTTTTTAAAGCCCTGGTTTGTGCATGTGCTTGCGCTCTCTCTCTCTCTCTCTCTCTCTCTCTCTCTCTCTCTCTGTTTCTTTCTTTTCCACAGTAAACACTCATTTCATGCCTTGCTATTTGGCTTTTAGGTTGGACTTAATTAAAAAAGCTGTGGCATCTTTGAGTCCAATTTCCTCTTTTCACATAGCATCTGTCCCTGACAGCTTGTGTGAGGCTCGGCCACTTGTTGAGGCCTAGGCTAGAGGAGGAAGTGACAGGGGAGAGGCAAGGTGGACATAAGCCTCTTGTTGGAAGCAAGGCTCTCCAATTCTGCATGGGCCAGTCACGTGCTTAGAGGCTTCTCTGTTTAAGCAAGGCAACAGATGTCTCAGAGAGGGGTGCTGGCAGAGTCCCAGAGGCCAGCGGGGCTGCAGGCTGGCAGGAGTGTGCCAGCAGGGGGGAGCTCACTCAAGCTTTCGCCCTCTGCTCAGCATGGAAAATGGGCCAAAATTAAATAAGGGCAAATTCTAGAATTGAACAGAGGGTGAAGGCAGAGAGAGAAAATACTTGCTTGGAACACTGGAGTCTGACATACAGGCCACACGCTTTCCTTATGCAAATAGATAACACAAAGCCAGTCCGTGCTGGGATATAGATTCAGCTGTGTTTTGCTTTGCAAAGCTCTGTATGCGCTTACCTGGTGCCTTGGTTCTCAGAGTTAGCAAGAACGGAAGTTAAGTGGGGGTGGGGTTTCCCTGCCTTGGCTGTTACACACAGTCAGTCGAGGCTATCAGCAAATTCACGGAGCTTGTACCTCAGGGCAGTACAAGTCATTGAGTTTGTGATAAGAGAGCTCTCAGGTGGGGCAAACACTTAATTTACCTCTCATTAATCTTTTTATTTTTGGAATACTTTTCAAGTACCTTGTTTGAAGTTCAAGGTATTGGAAGTTGGTTCCTTGGGGATTTCATACATGAAAGGAATCTTTGGCCTTCTGTTGGGCCTGCACCCTAGAATTACCTGGTAATTCCTTGAGTTATTTTATTCACAAAGCATGTATTTGAACAAACATATGTTAGATTTGGATTCTTTTTCTAGAGCTCTCAACAAACCGCCTGGGGGTCCCTCTCCCCCACCTCCCATAGATGTTCTGGCTACGTCTCGATGAGGCACTCTCACTGATTCTGTACAACCTCAGGACGCAGGCCAGCAGAGGATTCTGTTCTCTGGGGTTCGAGTCCCTGCTGCCCTTCCACTCCTTTCCACTTGCTGTCTGAGATGACAGGGAGCCTGGCTGCTGAGAAGATTGTCACAGATCCATGGAAGGAGGCCATCGCTGGGCACATTATGGCTTAGACTCAAGTACAGCCACATGTCTCAAAAGCCAGCAAGGTCAAATGCAATAGGGGTGCATTTGGCCAGACAGTCTTATTGGAGACTTGTTTGCCTCCATAAACCATGTTTAGCAAAGTTTGCTGACAGATTTCCACATTAAGAGAGTGTTAAGATGGCATATCTGGACAAGTTAAAACAAATAATGATGAGGAGAAAGGACCAGCAAGAAATCTTTTTTTATAGCCATACATATAAGGATATGCTTCCTTTTTATTAAAAGGTGGCTAGGTTGTTCATATTAATTTGATCTCAAAGTCCTATTATGAGTATATCTCTACATCTCTATTTGACAATTTTTTAATTTAAAATTTTAATTTACTTTATAAATTAAATTATAGTTACATCATTTCCCCCTTTCTTTTCCTCCTTCCAACTCCTCCCATGTGTCCCACCCCCTCCCCACTCTCAAAATCGTGACCTCGTTTTGTTATTTTTCTGTACTTATACAGAATATAGAAATGCAAATGGGTTAGTTAATTTAATGTTGCTTGTATGCTTAGGATTTCAGAGCTAACCACTTGGCATTGGATAATCAATTAAAGGCTCATTTCTGAAAAAGGCGATTTCTCCTGTTCTCAGCAGTCCTTAGTTGTCTGTAGTCATTTATCTAGGAGTGGGTCCATGAAGCTACCCCCTTCCATGTTAGCATGTCTGTGAATATACATGTCTGGATCTTAATTAGGCAGCCATGTTGGTTTACCCATAATGCATGGGTAAAGCCTCCCTGGCATTTCTAGAAGACACCATCTCAACGGATGTCCTAGTCCTTTGGATCTTAAAATCCTTCCATACCCTCCTCCAGGATGTTCCCTGAGTCTTAGGTACAGAGACTGTGCTGTAGATAAGTCCATTAGGATTGGGCACACCATGATCAGTTTGTTCTCTGCATTTTGACCACTTGTGGTTTTCTGTGATGAACTCTATCTGCTGCAAAGAGAAGCTTCTTTGATGAGCATCCAGTACTACACTTATCTGTGGGTATAATGGTAACTATTAAAATGCAGTGCAAACAAACAGACAAACAGTACCAGGTATGATGAGGAAGTACCCCCTTTGAGTTGTTGGTCAAGGGAGTCCTAAAGACTTCCCCCAAATTTTGGCTATTGTTGCCCTTGATTGCCTCCCAGTGGTTGAAGGTAATTCCCTAGTGCTGAAGACACCAGAAATTCAGACATAAGATTCAAGAGCCAAGCTGGATTTGATCGACAAGCTTCAGCTCCTGAGGATGGGCTTTCATAGTACTCGCTATGCAAGCTTCCCAGTTGTGATGCCTATGAACCACGATGATCTGCCTAAGGATGGAATGGCACTCATTTGTTGGGAGCAACCAACAGTTGTCTAGTTGGACTTAAGTCCAGCTCAACAGGAAGGAAATAATGCCAAGTACTGGAAACCCAGCCAAATACCTTGGGGCGGCCAGTGTGTCATGGATCTTAGAGGAGAACCTATTACAGACATTTTTGTATTTTTTTGATAATTTCATAAATCAGTGCTCTTTATATCATCTCTGCTCCTTTCCCCCTTCCAATTCCTCTTGTTCCCCCTTAGCTCCTCAAATTCATGACCTTCTTTCTTTATTCACAGTTACAGGTATGCATATATTTATATGTTTAAATAGTTATATATAAATATAGCCTGTTGAGTTCCTTCAGTGTTGCTCATATGTTTAGGGCAGATCATTTGGGTTTGGATAACACATCAGGGACTTATTCCTGAAGAAAATGGATCCTTCCTCTAGATTCCACATTGGGCTTAGCTTCTATATGAGACCTCAAAGCCAGCTTCCACAGTGACAGGTCCACACCTTCTCCAACAATAATGCCTCCTAATAGTGCCTATGGGACGAGCATTCAAACAGATGAGTCTATGGAGGCCAAAGCTATTCAAACCACCACCAATGGCCCCAATGCCCTAAGTACAGCAGAGAAAACATTGAGGTAGCAAAAGCTGTCAGGCAATGTTTTCAAACAACCCGAGATAGGGCAAGAGGAGAAGCAGATTTCTGCCTTCCGCTCCTTCCTTGGGAAGATTTGCAGGTTTTACTGACAGGTATGAATTTCAGGTATTGAGGGACTGGACTTCCAATGCATTTTGTTTGTCCCATGATTAAAATTTAGGTATTTAAAGAGTTCTTAAGAATCTACAAGGGATGGCTGGAGAGATGGCTCAGTGGATAAAGCTCTTGACACAAAAGCACGAGGACCTGAGTTCAAATCCCCAGGCCCCCACAAAAAGCTGGATGGAGTTACATATACCAGGAACCCAGTTTCCATGGCAAGATGAGGGGTGGAGATAGCAGAATTCCTGGAAGTTCTCAGGTCAGCTAGCCTGGCATAGGCAGCAACTAAGAGAACCTGCCTCAAATAAGGTGGATGGTAAAGACCAACAGTGGCGGGTTTTCCTCTGGCATACAAATCTATATACTTGTACTTTGTCTATGAGAGGACCCATAAAGAGTCTTGGGTGGAAGTTGGGGAGAGACCAACAACACCTTACTTCTTCTCTGGGCTGCAGATGATCAAGGTATTGCATAGTTTTGACACTGAGAGGAGAGGAGTTACTGTAAGATTCGGGCTAAGAGTATCACACTGGAAAACAACAACAGCAACAACAACAACAACCTAGGTAGACCAGATTGGAGACACTTGGATTTGTATCCATTTTCGTGTGTATGTGTGTGTGTGTGCGTGTGCATGTGTGTGTGTGTGTGTGTGTGTTTCTATTTCTTTATTAAATTCTACTTTCATGTCCTGATTGTTTTCTTTACGTTATTGGACTGTGTTGCATTATATGGTCCTCTTTCATTTATATCTTATTTAAGGCATCTGAACACACTCATAATTGCTGTTTTGAGTCCTTGTCTTGTGCTTCAGGTGAGTTACTCTTCTTGGGAACTAATAATATGGGGTCAGGATGGCTGGCTTCTGGAGGAGGCATGGTGTCATGTCTGTGGTTATGCAATGGAAACTAAACTTCTGGAATTATGATGTCTGAGATGTTTGGTATGGATATCTGATCTCATCTCTGGTTGGTGGGAATAACTTTTTTTCCTTGTTGTTGCCAGCCAAGGATAGTGTCTGTGGGGTCTCTGGAAGAGAGCTGTTTTGCAGATCTTTAGGGGGTCGCAAAGGAATAGGATGGGCTAGAGGCAAAGGCTGAGAGGAGCAGTCTGGAAGAACTAGGGGTCCTGAGGGTCTGCATCAGGAGGCTGAGTCCCCAGAGGAAGGAGGTGGTCTGGGAGGAGGAGCTCCAGGAGACAGACCTCAGAAGGACTAAGGATAATCCTGGAGAGACTGGACAGGAAGAGAATGAAGGTTTCCTCCTTGTCCCTGGCAGAGAGAAATTCTGCAGGCTAGGGGAGTCACAAAGAGTAGGAGACCAGCAAGAATGGAAGGCTGAAAGGGAATAACTCCATCTATTTATCAGAAAAGCTAATAATGGCAGTCTCATTTCAAGGGAGGGCAAACATGAATAAATATTGAGAAAAGAGAGCTAAAAAGACATCAAGTTAATATTTTACTATCCCTTCTTCGATCTTGGAAAGCTCAAAGTATTTTTCCACACTCATTTTGTGATTTATTGATTCCTTCCTGCCAATCGGCTAATTGGAACAGACTCAGACACCTTGCCTTTAACTACAGCTTCCATTTCGATATCGCTTTACAATGCCAGCAGAGTTTTATGTATTCTCTGGCATCACTTATTGATATTGCTTCCATCCTGGAATAATCTCCACTAGCTAAAAAACTGGATCATCATCAGTAAAAGCAACTAAAATGTTATTGATTTGGTATTCAAGGTTGGAATAATATCTCTTGTATTGGCTTTGGAGAAAAAGAAAACAATACTCTGTCTAGCTCAGTGATGATCTCACACTTACTTGTATTTAAAGTATATTTAGGATCTGATCATTTCCCCATTTCTATTGCTGCCGTGCTAGCCTCCCAGAGAGAGCCATATCTGTCCTAGATGTCTGTGACCTCTTTACCAGGTGATGTTGCCATGCTTTGCCTCCCTTTGATCTGTTCTGAACCCACAAACAAGAGCCAGCTGGGTGATATCACAGGGCTTGCTCTCTGGGGGTGACCTCTGGGTGACTGGCATGTCTCTTATCCCGCTTGTGCTCATCTGTGGAGGTGACGGGGCTGTGGGAAGAGGGTCTCTAAGTTTCCAGCACTCTGCAGTTCCTGATCTCAGGGGTGGATGTTCCACCCTACCTGCCTTCTCCAGAAGAGGTGGTGACTATCCTTGTGACCCCTACTCAACCCCAACACTTGTCTACTCCGTCCTCTTCCCCTCTGCCAGCTGCCTCTTCTCTCTCACATCGATGAGTTTACAGCATACAAGCAGATTGTTGTTTCTCTCATTTGGAAAAATGGTTTGTTTTGTTTAGAGAAAACCCAAACAAGCCAGGCAGCCTTGCTGGACAGTATTCCCGCGCCCAGTGGCCACCCCATTTCTCTGCTGCTTTTGCAGAACGCTCTGCCAGCTCCCTCCACTCCCAACCCCCATTCTTGTATTCATTCTGGTTAGCCCAGTCACTCATCTACACCTCCCACAAGCCACACCCTCCCTCCTCCGCATTGACTGGGAGGAATGGCGCTCAGACCCTCCCTTGCCCATCCTCATTTGCTAATCACCATACCTTGCTCCTGTACAGGTTGCTCTTCCACAATAACACTGTACTGACTGTCCTCCTGCCTCTGACCTTTGGCCTCTGCTGCATCTTTGTCTTACATCTTCTTCCTCATTCCTCCCTTCGCTGTGTTACAGACATCCTGGGCAACCATTATTAGCAATTGGTCAATCAATCGTGTCAGGAACATTCCAGGACCTTTTCACTTGCTGTTTTCGCTGTCTCGAATGGCCTCCTTCTCACTATTGCCCAGGCTGTCCGTCCCTGTCTCCTACAAAATAGTAGTTCAAAAGTCACAGATGCAGTCTTCAGCCTTTCCTTGTGGTGGTTTTCCACAGTCCACCTCCCACCACATTATACCGCGACACATGGGAATCTTAGCTTTCCTGCACTCCTAATCTGGGCATCTATGTAGTCCTGTTTATGTCAGGCCAATTCCTAGCTATAGATCCCAGTAGACAAGAAACACAGGTAAAGCCTGAGCCAGGGCAGGGGTGTTGCTCAGCGGATGGCTTGTTCTTTGTAGATGTGAGGCCCTAGGTTTCACCTCCAGAACCAATGCAAAAGGAAAATGGGAGTCGATGCATTTATAACTATTAAAGATTTTTCTACCAACATTTTTATCTAGTGAAATAGCCATATCTCGGCGATGTTTGGCTGTTGAATCTACTTTCCCATGTTTATTAGTAAGACCAAGAAAATGCTTTTCTCGGAGGCTCGAAGAAGCAAGACCCTGTAAACAAATCGCTTGCTAATGCAGTCCTGGCCTCTGTAGCTCAGCAGCTCTTGCCAGCAGAAGGGATTAGGTAAACTGGCAAAGAGCCTGGAGTCAGCAGGGTCCTGAGGGAGGCTCGCTAATGTCTGAGACTTTGGGCTGCAGGTCCCAAAGAGAGAACATTGGCATGATCTTGGCAGCTGAGCTGGCCATGAACACAGCAGGCTAGAAATGCTCCAGGCTGGAGCTAGGAAGCTTAAGATGAGATGAAGCCAAAAAGGGCAATGCCTGTTCATGGGTGTCTCTGCTTTCTCAGGTATGTGTTATTAAACACACACGAAAATGTTAGATTTCTAGGGGCTCCCAAGAAATCTGGGGGAAAGACTTGCATTTTATGAGTGCTATAGAATTTAAAAAACAAAACCAACCAACCAAACAAACAAAAACACAGAGATATGGATAGTCTATAGGAGCAGTAAGAGGTTTCTAACTAAGCAATTGCCTAACAACCTCTGCTGCCTTCTGCCTGAAGGTATTCACCTGCCACAGGGCTGGGTTTATTTCTCCTAGCTTCTTTCTTTTAAGGCCATTTCTGCTTAATAGCTTGTCTGCGTAGCATTAAAAGGTAAGGATAAAAGAGAGAAGTTGATTCCAACCCATTTAGCAGTCCCAAGAGGCATGACTCGGGCAGGTTGGTTAATGAGCTTCCTGTGGGTTTCCTTGAAGGGTGCAGAGACTTTCCATTGTCAGGCCCTCCCCGAGCGAGACTCTGCCAGTCCGAGTCTGCGCACACCTGCTTCTCACGCAGAGATAGAAGGCGGCGCCCCATTGGTGGCCCCTCTGGATGAAGGGGCACAACTGGCACACGTGACCCGAGGTGGTCTCTGTCCTACGGCACATGTCCCGCCTCATTTCTCCTGAAGTCTGCTTAGCATGGGCATTGGCGCCGCAGAGCCAGACATCCCTGCTTTCATGGGCAGAGCTGTCACTGGAGCAAAGGGATGAGCTGGGTGGAAACCCGGACTGCTCTGTTTTTCCAGCACTTTCAGGTGTCTGCTCACCTGACACAGCAGCTTCTTGTCGGCTCGGTGCTCCGTTGTGCTAGACAGCTGTCTAACAACAGTTTTCGTGTTTTAATTGTAGCTAGGGTGCGTCAGAGAGGCTAAAGATGAGGGGGAGGCATGAGGACTCCGACAGAGGAGAGATAGGAACCGATCTTCAGTGAAACAGAGCAAAGGTAGCTGTGATATGAGACAAAAGAGAGAGCCGGGGTCTTGTGCCCCACCCCGTCCTTGTCAGGCAGTCATCATTTTAGGATATTTTGATATGCTTTGCCAATTTCAAGTAATGCTATTTTCTTCTTTAATTTTGCCCCGAATAACAAAGTATTAGCACAATACTGGAAGCCAGAGATGGTGTAAGGGATCAAACTGGAGAAACTTACGAAAAAGTATTTTTCACACTTAAGGAGTTTAAATCAGCAAAGCTTTCAATTAGTGAAGCAGGTAAATTGGGGGGACTATTTGAGTAATAAAGGGGAGTAAATAATACATAATTTAAATACATACATACATACATACATACATGCATACATACATACATACATACATAAACTTTGCCCAAAGTTTCTGTAGCCATTCTTTAAACAGTGGACTATTTCTAGGACTCATGGGTTAAAATATGATTTACTTGTAGGTGTTTGATAAAACAGGATAAAAGTATCTCATAAGGCAAAATATTCCTCAGAGCTGTACATCACCACAATCAAAATTTACTGGATGTGTAGAGAAACTCTAACATAAAATCTTAAGAGAGTGAATTCATGTTCACTTGTCTCCTCTTATTCAGAGTTGAGAAATTAAGTTATAATTGCTATTAAACATTTTAGTGACAAGTTTAAAGTTTGCTAAGTGCTTTTGTGTAGTCCTTAAACACAGAGAGTCCAGAAAGCCACCTGCCATTACTCTTACAAAGCTTGTGACAAGGAAAGCTCTCCTAACTGAAGTTCTGACCTCCCCCCCAGCACCAGCCTCCTTTATGGATCTTTGAAATGGGTGAATTTGTTTTATGATTCCAGACATTTTACAGCTCTCTTCTCTAGAACATTTTTTTAAAAATTATTCTTTGCTCCCCCAAATCATTAAAAAAGGCATTTGGACCTGGTACACGGATGCTCCTAGCAACATTCTCCATGATATCCAAGGCTGAAAATAGCCTCCCGGGCAGATGAATGACCGGACAGATTGTCAAGTACCTGCAGGGCTATTTTTGAGGATTTATTTGGTGTCTAAGTGCAGCACCAACTAGGAAGGATGCCACAGAAAAGATCCCAGGTCTGGCCTTTGTGGCCAAACTCTACATGATCTAAGTCACACACACACACACACACACACACACACACACACACACACACATTGCAATATTGTTCAGTACCCAGGTTTCTGTCTCACTGTCCAGGTGTCAAGGACCTCTGTCAATGCTTTGAGCTGTCTGTGCTTTGCTATCATGTCATAGAAACTGTCACCTATCCCCCAGCCCCAAGACATCCATTTAAGTGTTTATTTCCCTAAGTCATTGTCATGTTCACCCATGGTCACCACACCCAGACAGTACAAAGCCTGGCTCTCTATCTGAATGATTGTCTCCATGTACCTGATGGAAACATGCCAGGCTACTTAAGCCTGTTCCCCATTTCCATGCCTTCTTTCGATCCTCCCGGTACCTTTCCACCACCATGTCCTGGTTTTGCAGATTCCCCAGCCTGTAGGACTGATCAGGGGCTTTGTCTACTTAACAGCCATCTTCTAGCTCTTTAGTCCGTGCCAGAGCCTAGGGTTTTGAGGCAGAGCGAGCCAAAGCCTTTGTTCCCAGCCACTGTGCTGTGGCACTTGTGTTCTCTAAACTGATGATTGCAATAGTCCTAGTTAATGGAGCAGGCCAGGATCTCTGGGGTCAGAGATAAAATACAAAAGCAATTCCTAAAATGCCGTGGAGTCAGTGCTTCAGAATAGTTTCCTAACTCTACTGTGTGAAGTCCAGGGTTTGGTACAAATTCAGGAAGAGAATAGAAGAGCTAAATTAGAGAGGGAACAGAGCCAGTCTAATTTGCATATGACTAATTTTGATCCTTCAGCATCTCCAGGAGATTTATAAGATAGAAGATAAGAGAGCTTAGAATCCAAAAATGACTAAGGGAACCCTTTAAACCACACAGAGGGAGGTCTAGCTCCGTGTAGGGTCAGCTTGCCACATAGCAACATGGACAGCGTAAAGTGCGATAGGGTGATGAGAACTCACTTGACTCTCTGTCCTGGAAGTTAGTGTTTCCCATTTTTCAATATGGCTGAGAGTTCTTCTCCACACCTCATTAAGTAGAACTGTTTTGAGCTGAGGGTTGTAACTCAGTAGCAGAGTACTTGTATAACACACACACACACACACACACACACACACACACACAAGTAAAATAAAATGGAACTACTTTAGCTTTAATTTGGAGTGAATACCCAAAGCTTTCACTGTGGATTTCAACGTAATGGATGAAAAGATAAAGTAGGGTTGTAGACACACAGACTTGCCCACAGCCTGGTCTGTGGCTCAACACCATCCATAGGATTTTGGAGACACATGCATGCTGCGCTCAAAATCTCACCCTGCCTAGAAAGGGAAGCATGGATCATGCCTGCTTTTTCCCTAAAGTAAAAGGGGATGAGCTATATTTGGGGGACCTGTAGAACTGGGACCTGGCTCACTGTAGAAAACCTAAGCAGCAAGCTGCTCCGAGAGTGCTAATCCTGGGACAGACTAGGTAGATAAGTGTACTAGCCCAGAGGAAATGGCTGTTTTCAGTGGAGCCCAGATGACTGAGGTTCCAGGGACGATGTGCTGAGTCACCCAGGAGCTTCTTGGAGTCATGGGACCACCAAAGAGAAAGTGAACTTCCACATTTGCAGCTGAAGAAAATGCTTTGCAGCCTGCAGCCAGCTATGCTGAGCTACCACAGGCAGAAGGGCCTGGTGATTTCCAGGCTTTGGCTTCTCTGGAAGCCCTTCTCCTCACCAGATGCTCCGTCCTAGCACCACACTCATCCCAGAGACTCAGAAGAGACTGAGACTGTAGTTGGCTGGACCAGGAGTAACCGTGGAAGAGCAAAGAAGGAGAGAGAATTCCCCCATCCCTAACAGGTGGGGCTCAGAACTGAGAGAAGTAAACTTCAAAGCTGCTTAAGTCAGAGCAGAGTGCAGTTACTGCCCAGCTTCCTACTCTCTGAAAGTCATGAGAGGGCTGGAGGGTAGCTCACTGCTGTAGCACATGGTTAGCATGTGAAGGGGCCTGGCTTCTACCCCCAGAGCAAAATAAGCAAGCAAATAAAATAAAAGCAATCAATGCAAACATGGATTTTTGCCCTAAATTGCTTTCAGGAGAGAATTAACCTGAAACAAATTGAAAGGCATAGTGAAAGATTTAAAAAAAAAATTTCTTTCAGTCCATGATTTTTGCTTATTCAAAAATCATTATGTATACATTAAAAGATTCTGAAAGCCTTGAAATACTCATATCCAGCAGATATTTTTGAGATTCTCTGTGTAGGCAACCCTTAACAGGTGTGAGGGATAAAGAATGTCCTTGTCCTGGCTATCCACCATCTCTGTCCCTCAACCCTAGAGTTACTTAGCACCTTGGATTCCTTGAACCTACTGTAGCAGAGATAATCTTCACTTTTACAGCCTTGCTACCTGTCCCAATTGCTCACAAAGCCCATGGTTTGTGAGAACAATATTACATTTATTAAACCTTGCGAGCAGGATGAAGTACAACGGTGAGTCAGCGGCTGGGTGTTTTGGAGGCCAGGTGATCAAGGAAGGCCATGGCAGAGTTCAGTCTTTGGTTTGCACCGCACCAAACAAAATCAGATCAAGCTGATGATGGAAACCACATTTTCTGTCAGGAAAGAACTCCCAGACTCCAAGTTTAGTCTTCTGAATAAGAAAGCATGGAGACCTTGCATCTCAATCTGTCTTCCCTTTCCTTTCCTTTCCTTTGCTTTCTTCTCTTCTCCCCTCCCCGCATTCTCCTTTCCTGTCTCTTCTCCCCAATCCAAAGACCTTTAAAACACATACTTACTTGAACCTTTTTTGATCATTGGTTTTTTGTATTTCACATTTATTATGCTTACCACTAGGTGGACAAGATGGAGAATTAGTGTCAGACAGACACTACAACTGTTACTGTGCTGCAGTTTTCTTTCTGTCCCTTTCTAAGTTAGGTTCCTTCAGGACTTGCTAGGGAGCTACTGTGTGAGTCTTTGTAGATTTAGCCAATATGTAGTTAGTTTAGTCAACACCCAATAAACCATTTGTCCCTAGACTGTCCTGTGTCTTAAGAAGCAGACATTAAAGCTTCGTATTACTTTATTGGTCTTTTTTTGGGTAGGGGCAAGGGCTTGCTTCAAGCTTAAGACCCATGTGCAGGGAAAGTGTCCTCTGGGAAGATAATAATTACTACCTCTTAAAAATGAAAGGACTGGCCAGGCAGTCGTGGCTCATGCCTTTAATCCCAGCACTTGGGAGGCAGAGACAGGCAGATTTCTGAGTTCGAGGCCAGCCTAGTCTACAGAGTGAGTTCCAGGACAGCCAGGGCTACACAGAGAAACCCTGTCTTGAAAAACCAAAAAAAGAAAAAAAAATATGAAAGGACTGACATCACATGGGAGGGATGGAAGGGTGTTTGATTAAGTAACTTGCTTAATAAATGACAAAGGTGAGCTATAAACGTAACCACACAGGAGAGCTACTGATACAAAGGCAAACTCTCAGTGCTGACTGGACAGGAGATAGATGGGAGTCTCTGAGAGGAGTGGGAAAGGACAGGAAGGGAGACCCACATCTCTAAAAGATGTGTGAGGGTGACGCTGAGTGAGCTGTTAAAACTGGTGGCATGTGACAGAGGCATCCTCCAATAGCCAGCCTTCAGGGGACAGGTGCCCATGCTGTTTGGTTTAATTTCCTGTCTCTTCCCTTCCCTTCTCTTCCTCTTTCATTTCCTTTGCATTTTTCCCTTTTGTTACTTTATTCTGTATTATTTTAGGGTCCTTGGGATTCACTCATTTATTGTTTTTTCTGAAACTGTCTGTATAGCCCAAGCTGGCCTCAAACCTAGCAATCATCCTGCCTTAATCTCCAGAACCCAGGTCCAGTGTTTTGTTTATCGTGTTAATGTGTGTTAGATCACCGACTCCAGTACAATAGGTGTGTGTGGGTCCCTGTCACAGTAGCTCTGTTGGTCCTTTAGAGTTGGCACTGGGATGCACCTGGTCAGCTTAGATTGAGATGATCTGGGTGATGGCCTGCATGCTGGAGATTTACACACTTCCTGTCATCTTGTCATGAGCATTTCCCTCCAGAAATGGCAGTGCTGTAGCAATTGAATCTGCTTCTTTCTGTTTGTGATTGGTGATGTCCAAGCCTCCTTAGTCTTAAGGATATTATTCTCTTGTAATAACATTTTCAAAGGGGCAGTCACAAACACCTATTTGGGAAATAGCATGCAGGGATAAAAGCCAGACCTGTCTGAGTGCTAAATGTTCTGTTCCAGAGCTCTAGACCTCAGAGGGTTAAAACAGT
>NW_022196903.1:49074578-49115614 GCF_008632895.1 Mastomys coucha
AGGACACAATGCTGCTTGAGTATGGTGAATACGTGTGTTAAGTACAAGAATCAGCCATGTCCTGTATGTCCACTTCAGTGACCTCTCTCTATTCCCTGTTCCTTCTCAGAGCTCTCAGCAGGGTCATATGCATTCACCTGGTGAGATACCAAATGTGTGGGTTGTCTAGGCCAGGTTCAGAAGTGGGAAGAGCCACTCATGCCCACATTCCATGTGTCCACACGTAGATGCAGAATGGTGAGCAGATGGTCTTCCAATGGTCCAGGAAAATTAAACAACTGTCCAAGCAACAGCAGCGTTCTTCCCATGGCAGATGCCTTCTGTATCGCCCTTGCTGAGCCTGGTTGGCCTCTGTCAGGGCTCCTCATTTATTTCCTCCACGGCGTTTTACCATCACTAGCTCTCCTCTGTGGTCTCGCTTTATTTTATTGACCACATTAGGGAGAAGGGCTTGTCTGTTTCACTCGCTGCTATGTGGACAAACCCGGCAACACTATGTCTTGCATAGAGCAGATGACCCAGCAGTAATAACTGATGTGTGACAATGGACTAGAGATTGAATAATCCAAAAAAAAACCTAACGTGTAAAAGATGCACACCAGGGCTAGAGGGTAGCCACCATCCAGCACAGCTGAGAACTCAGTGGTGGTCTTTAACAGTAATGAGGTTTAGTAAGTAACTAAAAGCCTGTTTTGTTTGTTGGTTTGCTTTTATTTTGAGTTAGAAATGTGACAGCTGGGGTTGGGGATCAACAAGTGTTTGCATTGCTCTGCCCTTTTGCTTTCCTTTTGACTGTTGCTTCAGGGTGAGCACCCCGTTGGGTTGATCCAGTCTCTTTTTCTATATGAGTGAGATACAGACTTTCCCCCATCCTGCTTCCCCATTCTGTGGTGTCCATCACCTCCTCCATCTATTAGTGTATTCAAGATTCTGCAAGTGGCAGTGAGCCTTGGCAGATGATGGCATTTTCTCATTTCCTTTGCTTCACTGTCCTTTTGGCTGAGCGTGCCTAAGTGGTATGCATGTGGCAATCTTAGGAGACAGCAGAAGAGAAGCACAGCTATAGCACTATGGAGGAGCTGGGTGCTTTGTTTGTGTTTTTATTCATCAGTCCATTAAGACAAAGTCTGCTGGGAGATACTCTGACCACCTCTCCTTCTGTTCCCTGGGTAGAGCTCCAAGGAGGGTCCTTGGCTACCTCCATCTCCTGCAGGTGGAGATAGGACGCCTAGCCAGGAACTTGCTCCCGGACGCTTACCACCTGTGGCTAAGACGACTCCAGCAGCTGTTCCCGGGACTCCTCACCTAGGCAGGATCCTTCCTCCTCACATAGGTGTCGCCCATCCTGCTCTTTCTCATGGAGCAGACACATAACCCTTTGTGGGATGGGGCCCAAGGGGCTCTGCCTCCAATGATCTTGCAGAGTGCCTTTCGCCCGCTTCTCTTTCCCTCACTTTGTTGCCACGCGTGATGAGGCGCATTAAATAAGGAAAGCTAAAATTAAGGATGTGTGCAGAGATTAATCCATAGGAATGTTCAGTAGCAGAAAACAAAGGAAACAAATGGTCGCATAAAGGAGTAGATAAAAATAAATTATGACACGTTCACGGAGTTGAGCACTTCCCATTAAAATTGATCATGTAGAAGAACATTAAGCCACATGTAGTTGTGTTCACTTTTAATTTTATAAGCTCAAGCTATAAAACAGTGGATACCACATGATCACACTTTTGAAATAAGAATGTACAATCAATATGCTTATATAAATAATGGAAAGATAAATACTAAAATGGGGATATTGTCGTGGTGAATAGGATTGTGAGTAACTTTTATTTTTATGGACCAGTAATAGTTTTTAGCTTTTCTCTAATGATTTCATATTTCTTTTTAAAGGGGACATAAAAAACTAACGTGTTACTTTATTAATTAAATGAGGTTCTTAGTTGGTTTAGGCTGTTTTAACAAAATATCATAGTCTAGGCAGCTTACGGACAACAGAAATGTATTCCTTACAGATCTGGAGTGTAGGAAATCTAAGTCCAAGGAGCTGACAGATTGAGAGTCTCGTAGGACTCATATCCTGGTCCATGCAAGATTCCTTCTTGCTTGAAGTGCCCTACCCCATCCTCCTAGACCAGCAGTTCTCAGCCTGTGGGCCAAGAACCCTTTGGGGGTCGAATGATCCTTTAACTGGGGTCACATATCAGCTACCTTGCATATCAGATATTTACAGTGCAATTCATAATAGTTGCAAAATTATAGTTATGAAGTAGGAGTGAAATAGTTTTACGGTGGGGGTCACCACAACATGAGGAACTAACTGTGTGTGGAGCCGCAGCATAGGAAGGTTGAGAAACACTGTGCTAGATCATTCACTTCTGCTTTCATGTCAGGTACACATACACAATATTATGAAGTCGGGACCCACAAGTGATGTCTGTCTTTAATTTACTCCATATGATCATTTCTAGTCACATTCATTTCCTGTAAATAATATAGCTTCATAATATATTTGATTTATATATTTAAATGAAACTAAACTACGTCTCTCAAACACTTTGGTTTAAGACTTGGAATTGCAAAATGGATAGAGGAAAAGGTAGAGAATTGACAGGTGCTGTCTGAATAGAACTCTGGTCACACAGGAAATACTGTCAGCAATGAACAAATGTCATGAAAGCAGAAAGCGTTTGCATAAGGGAATAAAATATACTTGAGAATGACAATGGAAACTTCATGTGGTGCTTTACGGCCTCTGCTCCAAGACTCTACTCCAACAAGACAGAAATTTGTTGAGTTCTGTGAACTCTGGATCGGGTTAACTTTGATATGGGATATTTTTATTTGTTCACAATGATTTTTTTTCTTAAATAATAAAGTTTATAAAATGTAAAGAGCCTATACACAGCAAAGCAAACAGTCAAGTGAAAACTCAGCCTATGTAACAGGAGAAAAATCTTTGCTAATGTGCATGTAATGGAAGTTTAAAATGCGTACTATATACAGAACTCAAAACTTAAGCGACAAGGTATCAAATGACTCAACCAAAAAGTGGCTTAATGAAATGAGCAGACAGTTCTCAAACTACAAGGTACAAATGGCCAGTAAACAAGAAAAAGGTGTTTGCTATCACTAGCCATCGGAGAATACAAGTTGAGACGCCACCTCACTCCACTTAGCATGGCTCTTTTTCCTTTCTCATACATGGTGTCTCCAAGGTGCCTACCCTGGCCCAGAACTCACTCTTGAGCTCAGCCAAGCCTTCATCCCATCAAACCTCTACCTTAGCCTCCTGAGTAACTGAGAGTCATGGCCAGAGGTACCATGCCAAACGCAGTCTTGTATCTTAGATGTTCTCATAGGAACTTTATGTTTCTTCTGCACTCGTTGGCATTGACTTTGTGTAGTGCATGTGCTTCATAACCCCTCATGCGAACTCATAGTCTCCATGACAGCCCTGTGCTGTAGCGAAGCATGGAGAGAAGTTATTAACTTGTTTGAGCACTGCAGATAGGAACTGGCAGAGTAAGCCTCAAACCCAGGCACTGTGGCTCCAGCATCACCTTTTTTTTTTTTTTTCCCCAAGACAGGGTTTCTCTGTATAGCCCTGGCTGTCCTGGAACTCACTCTGTAGACTAGGCTGGCCTCAAACTCAAATCCGCCTACATCGGTCTTTGTGTGCCACTACTGCCCAGCAGCATCACCTTAATTTAAGCCCGTTTGTTTCCTACCGTGTGAGGTCTATTCTCAACTTAACTTTTCTCAACGCTATCACCCGTGTATGACAAAACAGAGCAAGCCTGGAGGGGGAAGGTTGGTTTGTGCTCACAGTTGGGGGAACACAGTCCATTATATTGAGGAAGGGACAATGCAGGCAGTTCCATGGCAGCAGGAGTGTGGCCCTTGCAGATCATGAGGTGAGAAGGATGGACAACCGGTATTCATCTTGCTTTCTCCTTTTTCCTTTTTGTTCAGCTTTGGCCAAAGCTCAGGTGATGGTGCCACCTATATTCTGGCTGTTTCCTCCCTCTTTAAATAGACCCCTGAAAACACTCCCAGAGCCACACCCAGACACTGTCTTCACTGTAATGCTATATCCAGTTTAGTTGCCTAAGAAGATTAACTACCATAACCCTTCCATATGTCTCTCTCCTACCACATTCTAGATAAGGGACTATATCTTATATTGGTCTGTATTTCTTTGGTTCTAAGCCCTGAGACTTCCATAGAGGAAATTTCTGTAAACATATTGATCAAATGGCTGTATTTATTGAGCATCTGTCATGTGCTAGGCATTGTTTTACCATCTGAAATACTAAGGACAAAGCAGAATGAGAGTCCTGCCTGCAGTGTTGAGAAGCTGATCCAGGGTTTAGAGAATGTGTCAGGGGAAGTCAGGTGGATGGCTCTGGGATCATTTTACTCTCTTCTGTATCCATGCTTCACCAGGTTACAGTGAGCTTCTCTTACTTTAAATTTCAGGTCTAATTTGAGGCAACTACACTCCTGAATACACACAACCACCCCCCACCTTTGTCCCATCAGAATTTGATTGCATATAGATGTTCTGTCAGCTCCATGGTATGCCTGCCTGGCGTGTGTGTGTGTGTGTGTGTGTGTGTGTGTGTGTGTGTGTGTGTGTTCTTGTTGTTGTTGTTCATTTGTTTTATTTTAAAGTAGGGGTTTTTGTTTCTTTGTTTCTATGTAGCTCTAGCTGGCCAAGAATTTACTATGTAGATCAGGCTGGCCTCAAACTCACAGAGAACTGTCTACCTCTGCCTTGTAAGTGTTAGGATCAAAGATGTATGCTACCATATCTTGCTTGCTTGCTGCTTTGAGATGCAGTCCCTTCTAAAACACAATGTTTTGCTCATTGTGTTCTATTTTTGTTCTTGTACATTTTTCACTTTTTTCTTCCTCGGTCCTCCTGTGAGACTCTGTCTGCCTCCTCCTTCCCCAGTCCCCACCTCCTTTTCTTCTTACTCTCCCTTTCCATGCACATTTTCAGAGTATTTCTGAACAATTTTTCAAAACCCATAAAGCCCCCCAAGTAATTTTATCTTTCATCCTGTAGGTAGAGTGGTGAGGAGTTAGTCTGAGCAGAAGTGTTTCACCAAGTGCTGTGCATTTAATTTGGGGTGAGGAAAAAGGAGAAGAAGCTAGAGGTTGGAGCGATGTTGCAGTGTAGGCATCAGCCCTGTTTTATTAGCAACAAGCAGAGATTCTGAAAATTGAATTATCTAAGGTCACATAGAAATGCATAGACTTCTACAACATGCGGCTACCCCACTCCTGCATAGAACGAGATGAAACTCGTTTCTTCTGTTTGAGAAATGCATTTTCTTAGGTTTCCATTTGTTAAGATGAAATTGAGGTATTAGGAAACTCAGATTATTCCCAAATAATGGGATTATTTGAAAACAAATGGACTCTCACAGGGACAGAAATAACCTATTATACTTGCAAAATACTAGCGGCTTATAAATATACCACAGGCATGCGCTAGTTCTTCATTTGTACCTCTCTACTTTCCAGGCTTCGTGAATTGAAGCCACAGTTCCTTAATTCTTCCATTCTGAAGGCCACAGCATGGCTGAGGAAGCCTCTGCAGCATGAGCAGCTCCTCCCACATTGGGCAGTCGCTCTCCTCAGATCTCCACGCGTTGTCTTAAGGAGTTTTTCATCCACCACTAGAACAGAGTCCGTTCAGTCTCCTCAGTTCTTTTGTCATTTGCAGTCAGACATTCCGCATCACCGAGCAGGCCCCTAGGTCTGCTCACAGCCTTCTTGAGGTACAAACTCATGTTGGGCTGACATCTGGGTCCCTCTCCAGGAACGTGCAGGGAGAAGGGCTAGAGAGTTGCTACTCTAGAGAGAGGGCATCCTCAAGATCACAGTGCTCAGCTGGGCTGAGAAGTGAAGCTAAGCTTCGGAGGACCCTGTGCCTTCGCTTCCTACACTGCTTCTCTGGGCAAAGATCCTCATGACTCCCAGGGCCTTCCTCTTTCTCTTTTCCTTTCTTGCTCTTTATCTCATAACTTCTGTTACTTTTTAGTAGTGATGGATCTTACTGAAGTTCATGGGGCCTAATTCACCATGAAGTATGTTTATCTTTAGAATCTGTCCACAGTGCTAGGGCCCCTCAGAGCTACCGACTCAGTGTCTGTCCAAGGACTGCCATTCCTATTTGACTATAAAGTCCTCCTGACTAAGGTGTTCTTCTAATCCTAAACAAATGAACAAAGACAACCCCCCCCCAATTTCTGTCACTAGCAGCCAGCAGTATCCATATTAATATTATATGGGGACTGTGTGGTTCAGCAGTTCCACATTTGGTCTTCTAACCTGACATGAAGCATGGAAGACAAGTTCTCACAGAGCCAGTTATGTGTTCATGTTCATGGTACTGCCCTTCATGGTGCCCAAAGCTGGACCACTCCATGTAACCACTGGAACATACATGGGTGGGAAGAAGTAGAAGGTGCAAATAGGAATTCTCAGACTTAAAAAGGAAAGAGATTCCAACACATTTTACAACATACATGAACTTTGAGGGCATTATGCTAAAGAAATTAAACCAGTCAAGGAGGACAACACTCTAGGGCTCTATTTACATTATTTGCATATGTGTATTGAGGCAAAAAGCAAATTGTGATTTTCAGTGGTTGGCTGCCTAGGTGATGACCAAAGTGATGAGGGTTCCACAACTTGTATTTCTTAACAAACAAACAAACAAACAAACAAAAGTGTTCCTAAAACTGTAGAATTCTGTACCTAAAAGTGGCTGTAATGGTGAGATTTAGGTTATATGTCTTTACTCACAAATCATATTTATAAATATGATTTGAAAAAGTTGATATTAAGGGAAGAATTGAAAAGGTATGTCACAGTCAACAACAAAAATGTCAAAGGATTCAAAGAACTCCTGGTCAACAAATATTTCTCAGTGCTACCTATAGTATATTTGTTCCAAGGACCAAGAAGGATAATAAAGACTGGTTTAAGTTCCAGTGGAGATGTTGCAATGATCTGGATTATAAGATATGCATAAAAGAGCAATTCAGCGGAAATTTCAAGCAGTGAAATTTTTCCCAGTCGGGAGGGAGTGTTCAAGACACTATGCACTTCAGGTGAGCCGAGGAGAGAGAGGAGGATCTGAAGTGAGCTAGAAATAATTGTTTTAATTACTTCTGCTTCCATTGATGGGTGGGTAATTAATACTTTACTGTCCTTTAGGTTTCTGGTGTCTCATAAACTGTTCAAGCTTCCCTCCAATTAAGTATCACCTGATTAAATCAACTTTGTGCCCTCATGTGGGAAAAGAAGTGCCAAGTGCCACCACATTCTTAGAACAAATTAATGTGAAAGTGCAGCCTGCTCAGTACAGAAGCATTAAGCTCAGCGTAATCTAGTATTCCATTGTGCAAATCCCGTTCAGCCTCTTGGATTCTTGTGAGGTTATGATTCTTACCAGGTTTGGGGAGATAAAGCTGTGTATTCGAGCATGTTACTTGTATTTCTGAAGAAACAAAGAAGATGCCTTCCAGCATGTGTGGCTCAGGTACAGGGACCCTGTCCAGATCATGAATGCAGTACTTCATGATGGTTATAGCCAGGAGAGAGAATATGTCAAAATCGCTTGTTCAGGCTGCTGATTTTGATCAGCTGTTTCAGCTCAGGGAGGCAGGTGCAAAGATCGCAATTTTCCCTGTATGATCCTACAAAGCCGATTGCTGAATCATAAGAGTTTTGACCCAGGGTTGAAGGTGAAACTCATCCCCGCAGGGAGTGACATACAGGTACAGGCTGCAGAATTAAGCTGATGAAGAGATGACATTGCATTAAGAGGTTACAGTAATGGGATCACCTTACATTAAGTTCACTGAATGAATAAAATCAATGTATTATTCTGAGGTTCACCTCAGCCATGTAAATGTCTGGCACACCAGAAGTTCTGGAAAAAATGTCAAATAGAGGATACGGAAAGGAAGAATCTGATAAGGCTTCGGATACATCTAAGGATTATCCCACTGGATGCTTTGTCTTTCGTTTGACAAATGTTTCTCGACGATTGACTTTTGACTCAACCCTGGTTTTGGTGATGGGGGCGGGGGAACCCTTTCCTTGGAAATCTTACCTGCTACTAACCACAGGTGGCTCTGAAGAGCTGTGAGAACTCTGGTCAGCAGAGCAGCAAGGGCTCTGGCGTACACTGGAGTGTGGACTGAAAAATTTCTAAGAATTGGAAAACTCAGGTGGTGGTGTTAAATGCCACTCAGCCCATATAGATAAAGGCCATTTTTAGGGGGGGCAAAAGGCACACTGAGCTCCAGGCTTCATTTTGCCACAGACCTATTGGGCTTCAAAAGTATTCCCTCCTCTGGGTTCAACACTCAGCTGTCATCCATGCAGATTAGACCTCATGAGTTTTGTATCCTGGGACCTTGAAGTCCTCCAGAGCTGCCAGAGTGAAGCCAGTTACAGCTGGTCATCTATATCCATGGGTGCCACATTTGTGGGTTCACCCAAGGCCTAACAATGTGCTTTTAAATGGTGTCTGTGTTGAATGTGCAGTGGCCTTTCCCTCTTGTCATTAGTCCCTAAACACTGGAGTCTGAGCACCATTCATATGTCATTTACATTGTATCTGCTGTAGTAAGACATCTGGAGGTAATATGTTTTAAGGACACATGAGAATATGTGTAGATTATATGCAGGCCATGCTATTTAACATAAGTGACTTGAGCAGCCAAGGATTTTTGTGTCTCTGCAAGATCCTACAGCTAGTGTCTTGTGGATATGAAAGAATGTCTATTAAATGCATTTTCTTGAGGCTTCTGGCCTTTGAGATTCTAGATATTCTGGATTCATAGGAATTTTTCCATGCATTCATATTGCTCAATAAGGATACTTATTTAACTTATCTAACTTGTTTACCCGTTTTAAAAAACGGCATCCCATCCCGACTGGATTTTTGGTTGTCTCCCCTTACCCCCTGTAATTTCGGGTAAAGCAATTTGATTCTCCTCAGTGGAGCTAAGTAGAGGGAGGGTAATTTCTATGAGCTGATTACACTACATTTTCCTACAATTTCATAGTGAAAAAGCCCAGTCGGAATCACACATTCACCGTGACACCTATTTCCTGACACAATCCAATATCATGCAGATTCTTTTAGAAACTGTCAGAGGAAATGTAATTATCCAAAATGCTGAGATTATGTGCGTAAGTTAGCTTGCCTGCTGCAGACCCCTGGCATCTCTGCACTAGTAGCCCATGTCTAGGCAGAAGGAGTGCAGCCAGAGCAGCCTTCCCTGCTCAAGGTGGTAGCTGCACTCTACAGAATTCCTGCAAAGAAACTCACATTTTTAACTTGCCATAGCATATAGTTGAGCTTCTGCGGGCGATGCCTCCCTCCAGATAACTGTGGCAAAGTCTTCTCTTTGCACAGGGCAGAGTCACACAGCCCCTGGAACCCTGAAAGCAATTATTTGTTCTACTGATAAAAAAGGGTTTTGTTGCTGAAAAGGAGGTGTGAGGTAGCCAGAAACAAGGTTTCTATTTGGTCATTGTACTAGAGTTCTGGGAAAATGGGCTGTTCTTTTGAATTTCTGAACAATCATAATTTGTTTAAGACTTTTGTACAATCAAGATAAGTAACACATCCTGATAAGAAAGGCTGGCCCTGGCAGGGCATCCCCAGGATGCTGCACAGATGGTAAACAGTTACTTTAAATTCAGTTAAGTGGAACCAAAAGGCAGAAGCCAGTAGGGAAAGAGATCGTTTCACGTGTGTACAAAACCAGCAAATCTAAGTCATTTGGTGCTGTATTATTAATTTTGTTTGGAGTTTTGTAATGAAATGACTGTAGGGAGGAAAACAACAGACACAACACAAGCAATTGGAGAAGGCTATGCAGGTGTGAGCACTGTGAGGCCAGTGTGCTCCTCCGGTCCTTGTTACTCCAGGATATGCTGTGGGGCCAGCAGCAGGACTGAGGTTCATTGTAAACCTTCCGGAATTAGGACCTGTGATTTAAAGTCTCCAGGTCTCTCTGTATCTCCTGTATCTCATCTCTATCTGTCTGCCTGTCTGTTTCTCTCTCTGTTTTTCTCTCTCCCTGCCTCTCTCTCTCTCTCTCTCTCTCTCTCTCTCTCTCTCTCTCTCTCTCTCTCTCACACACACACACACACACACACACACACTACAGTTGAAGCACTTCCTGCCATAAGGTGTTTGTTTATTTCTTCCTTCATTTCTCTTTTCTTTCTCTTTCTTTCATTCTCTCATTCTTTCCTTCATTCATTCATTCTACAAACATTTCTAGAACTCCTTCCATATGCCAGATATGCCAGGTAGCAAACTAGACCACAGGATGAAGAGATAGCTATAATGAATGTGTTCTTTGCACTAAAATCATGTTCACACCAGGGGCAGAATATGAGAGATTCCCTGAGAGCTGGAATTGGTAGGCTGTATGGTGAATATGGGGTGCTAATGAGGGAACATGGGTAAGGCTGCAGTGGTTGTTCTGGGTGTGTGAGAGCTGGTTCTGTGTTATAGATGCCTAGAGGTTAAAAGAAATGTCTAACCTTACAGCGTGGAGCTTCACATGGTTCAGTGTTTGGTAATGTCTACTCTGCAGTTAGATCTAAAACGGGAGTCAGCAGGCTATGACTGACTGAAAAACAGCTTACCGTCAATTTATTGTGTAAACAAAGCTTTATTAGAATACATCAAATCACTGATTTATATATTACTTTGGCTTTTCACACTGTAAAGACAGAGCAAGAGTGGGGGAAGAGGGAGTGGGGATGCAACAGGGACTGTGTGGCCTTCAAAACCTGAGATCTTTTCTCTCCTGTCTCTCATCAGAGGTTTGCTGGTTCCTATCCCAGGACCATGTGGTGAGGTCCTGGATGAAGACAGCATATGGGGATCATAGCAGGCCAGCAGTGGTGAACCTGTGCTAGGCATGGGGTATAAGGAAAGCAGATGAGGGTGGGGTCAGAGCCTGAAATACAGAATACTTCTGAGGCCTTTCTGTGCTTCAGGATGCAACTTTGCACATTCAAACTCGTCTTTACAAAATACTGAGTTTGAGCCCTACTCAGCCTTTACACTGGTCAGCGCCCACATCTACCCAGCCTCCTCAGAGATGGGCCAAAAGAATCCTCTATTGAACAAGATACCACGGAGGCCTAGAGAAGTTATATAATTCACCCGACATGTCAAGGCACAGAAAGTGACAGCACTGGACGTGGCCAGTTATGGAGCTCTCAGCCATCAAGCTAACGGACACCGTGAGTTTCAGACACTGAAAACACATGTCCCAGAGCCACCGAATTGTGGCTTCTGATGTCTTCACACTCTGTCTAAGGAGACCAACTTGTCACTCCCTGAGGTTTTTGACGATGCTAACCAGCCGTGGCAGAGCCTACAGTTCTGAACAAAGTCATAGGTGCAGAGGTAGCTTTAGGTTGGAAATCTTACATATTTGCAGTCATTCACTTTGCTAGGCTTTATTACCTAAAGATTCCCTTTCTGGAAAGAAAGTGAAGTAAATATTAAAGAAACACCCAACCCCACAGGACCACTTCCAGAGCAGAGGGTGTTTCTTTACCACCATCCGATTGTACTGGATTGAGACCCAAGCTGGAAATGCGGTTTGGTGAGTATCCCCTCACCAAATCTGTCAGCCTGTCAGGAAGCTGCCTCCACACCATGGGAGGTATGTACCCTGTCCTTCTTGCTCACTTCTTCTCTGTGTCTCCTGACGCTGCTCTTTACAGGCTTCTGGCTGGCCTGCCTCTGGCCAGTGGTATCTTTTGGCAGCTCTCACCTCTTCCTAAGCCTTTCTCTGCTCTTCCCATCCCAGAGCACAGTTGGTTACAGAGACACCACACTGTCTTTCCTCATCGTCCAGGACCATGGTCTAAGCAGCTGGGATACCCTTATGGGACATTTGAGTGTACCTTTCTTATGTTCGTGTATTCCTTCTATGAGGACATAGGCTAGGCAGGTGGAGGTTCGAGGACAGTTTGTTTGAGTCAACTCTTTCCTTCTACCAGGCGGGGTCCTGAGGATCAATCTCTGGTCATCAGGTTTGACAGCAGACATCTTTACTGTCTCAACCATCACAGAAGGCCCCCAATGGGTTCTCTTGAATTATCTTTAGAATGTGACATCTAAATCCTCACCATATTTGATAAAACTCTTGGGAAGAGAATTTTATAGATTGTTAGCAGTTCCAGAGCTGAAGGGTCAGTGGAAGAAATAGTTATTATTATTTTTTTTATTTTTTAAGAGAGTAAAATTTGACATTCTGTGTATTCCACAAATCAGTGATCTCTTTACTTAATCAGCCCTTATAGCAAGGGAATGACACAGAATTGAATTAATTTCAGTCAGTGAGCATGGGCCTGCTTTCTGCACACAGTGCAGTGACAATAGAAATGACTAAGAAGCACACCCCAGGAGCCATGCACTCCAGCGTGAACTCATCTATTTTCCGCAGCTACCCTTTGAGGAAGGGCATACTCATGATTTCTGCTATAGATAAGTAAAACAGCACAGAGCTGTTGACCAACTTGTTCAAGGTCACACAGCTCTTTGGAGGTTCAGCTGGGATTTGAACTTCAGATATCTAAATTTAGAAAATGCTTGTCTCCTGTTTCCTAAGCCTCTTGGCACACAGACAAGGAAGGCTTAATACTTCCTTTATAGATTGTGCGCATTAGTCAGAGACCTTTATCAATCTAATTTATGGCATACCTGAGGACTCATAAACTCTGAGTGTTTTCAAGTGATCTTAAAAGTCATTTTGGATCTGTTTTCTATCCCAGGGAACCATCAGTTGCTCACATCATTGGGGAAACTGAGGCAAGGTAAGGCAAAGGTCTTAGAAGCTACATTTCAAGGTCAATCAACAGCAAGACTCCGCCCCTGTTGCTTTAGAGAGCTCTGCTTGGCTCCCTTAGTGGGCTCTGCCTGCTCCAGAATTGCACACCCAACCCAGTCCTCGGTTTGTGTTCTCCCGTGCTCTGTACCTACCTAGGGTAGTGTCCTGGAGGAGGATGCAAAGTGACAGCAAACTGGTCGATAAGTAGGTTACCAACCCCGTACCTCAGGATGGAAGCGCTCCAACCTAAGTCTTCTCAAGTTACCACATGGGTGAAATGAAACTCGCCCCCCTCTCTCCCCACCTAGTGGGAGTATTGCGAAGATTAAAAGCAATAATTAGTGTGAAAACGCCCAAGCTCTGAAGATGAAAGGTCCCTGTGACCCTGCATCTCATTAGCTGGATTTATTGAGATTTCTTCGTGGTTTAATGGTTAGGAGGAGTTCTCCAGCTGGCAGCTCCAAGTCCTGGGTCTCTGCTTCAGAAGCAAAGGATCATCTGCTGCATATTCAGTCAAATTAACAGCATCCCAATCTAGGACAGCAAGAGGATGGCCAGGCTCCACCTCGGGAAGAAACACTGTCTCATCATCCTGAGAGGTCCCTATATGGAGAACTCCCTACCCTCTGTAGCCTCTGGAAGCTATTGGCAAGGACTTCCTCATGGGAGCCCTGCTTCCGTTCTTTGGACCACACAGAACACTTTCTATGATCTTTCTGTTATTGAAGGTATAGACCATGCTCCTCTGGAGATGCTGCTCATCTGATTCCCTCGTCTGGGTCTTAGAATCTTTACCTTCTCCCCTCCACACGCCCCACTGACTTCTTATGGCTTTACCATGTGCATGGTCTAGCCCTCACACTAGTCTGTCCAAAACCAATTTCACCCCATTGTTGTGCTCACACAGCCTAGACTTTCATTTGTTTTGGGGGGGGTAGAGGGTGGCGTTTGAGATCGGGTTTCTCTGTGTAGCCCTGGCTGTCCTGGAACTCACTCTGTAGACCAGGCTGGCCTCGAATTCAGAAATCCACCTGCCTCTGCTTCCCACTAGGCTTTCCTTTTTACCTGTGCCTTAGTCACACTTTAATGCTATTGAATTTGCTTGGATTTTAATTTCTATAATCATATCACATGTTCCTCTACTAGGCTGGGTCTCTACAATACTAAAAAAAAAAAAAAAAGTTATGTTTTTATCGCGGTGAGACTAAAATTGCATGGCCTTTTGTGCCAAGCTATTCAGCTCTTTTGAAATCCACAGCTTCCCATCTACTATATTACCTACCCCACCCAGCTGGTAATCCAAGCTTCCAAGTGTTTTGTTTCAGAAAGGGCAGACAGCTTACTTCCTGCAAATAGAGTGATGTTTTCTTCGATCAGCTAGCACAGGGGCAGTTTTTTTAAAAAACATAATTTATTTATCCTTATTTTTCATTTTCTGTGCACTGGTGTTTTGCCTGCACATATGTCTGTATGAGGGTGTCCAATCCTCTGGAACTGGAGTTTTGAGCTGCCATGTAGGTGCTGGGAATTGAACCCAGAATCTCTGGAAGAGCAACCAGTGCTCTTTACCACTGAAACATCTCTCTAAGTCCCTAGGGACAGTTTTGATAAGAATACTTTTGCCGTTAGTCAAAGAATGCCTGAGATAAGACCAAGAAATATTTTTTTCCTCGAACTAATACATGACATTTGTAACTGCCAGTCAGCCAGTTGATCACTTACTCACTGGTACTGGTTTTTGTCTTATGGTCATAATAATCATGTCCAAAATTCTTTGCCGAGGTCCCTCTTGTCTACTTTGCTTTTGCTGGTCCCCCACTGTGTGGCTTTTTCCTAGACAGAAGCTACTGGTATTTTATCTGGCTTTTTCCTTTTTATGGAGGCTAGGGTGGCACCCAGGCATCACCAGGCTCATTCCCTTATGATCTGTCTCATTGATCATTTCTGGAATCAGCTTGTAGCTCTTAGAGAGATTCTCCCTCCTCCCTAACCTAGATCTAAAACAATGCCTTGCTTCTAACCCAACTCTTATGGATCCCATTTTCTTTAAGGCTCTGCAGCAAGGTGGCTGTCATTCAGGGAAGTGACCTTTGAACTGGGCGCAACTTGTCTGGGATTTGAGGTTCATTTGGACCAGTTGGGTGTCCATATCCATCCAGTTCTTCTCACCCTGGGTTCTGTCTCCTTTTTGGTCATAACTGCTTTCCAAATGTTGTTAGCCTGGACACGAGGCAGGAACTGGGCCTTCCTCTGAAGGCCCCTCCACATCCTATCAAGGATGCCGGCTGAATGCAGACTTACGATATCTGGTACCAACCTCAGCAAACTGTCCAAGGCCTTTTCTGCTTTTTGCATGATCCTCACTAAAATGCTAAGAGCTGTCAGAGAGAGGCAGAGACAATGCAAGCCCTGTGTGAGGTTTTGTGGCTGGCCTGAAATACTGCAGCTCTCTAGGATGCTATCCTTTTTTCTACCAAGTTGAGACACACATGTACTTGCCTCATTCTGAGGGGAATGAGTGTTCTGTCCTGGAGTCCTGTTTGCAAGGAAGATGTGAGAAAAGGCCTGAGAGAAAGAAACTTGGATTAGAAGTTCTATTGCCAGGCTTGTCATTGGTACCCACTAATAAATAGTCCCAGGACACCATGCCCTTTTCTGTAAATCAAGACTGTTGAGTCAACTTCAAGAAACTGGGAAGCCCTTCCCACTGCTGATTCTGTCCTGGCCCAGCTGGTCTTCTCCCTGCATGTGGCCTCGTTTGCAAATAATGTCAGCTCGATAGACCATACTTTCTTCTACTTCAGGGAATGAGGGATGGCCTGTTCTGTAGGTTTCTAAGTGAACAACGACTGTACAGCAGTAGAAGAAGCGAGACCTGGGAGGACATCTATCCATGCTCTGCCATTAAATCAGAGCAGATGGAAAAGTAGCTGTGAATCTTTTTCATCAGCTTTCACTGGAGACAGGTTTTATTGCTGCCTTGTTGATCACCAATGGACGACGACATCTTTGTAAATGTTCACACAGTCCAACACCGCAGATGACTGTACTGCTCTCATTAGTATAAACATAGATGTGAAACTGCTTGGGGACAGGGGTGGGGACTTGTCCTATCCCGGATCCCCCTTGACAGAACTCTAGAATGTGTTCGATGGATGTAGGACAAACACATAGTAATAACGGTAATTACTAATGAGTTGTACTTCCTGCCAGGCATTCGGCACTTCAGCAGGTGACCTCAACTAACCCTTAATTAATAAGTAGTGCATCAGCCCATTTTGTAGATGTAAGGACAAAAGGACCTCAACTTGAGTTGTGTGGAGCCATCTCGATAGATGCCAGTGCACCATGACAACCTCATTTTCTATCTGTGGGACAAGCTGTGACTGAGGGCATGGATGTGACAGCTAGAGAGCAAGGGAGAGGATTAAAAGTCTAAAGATGCAGCCTAGCGAGGGAGGAGGCCGACCTTGAGGTGCCCGAGGAAGGCTTTCACAGTTGAGTGCCACAGACCTCCATCCTCTCCTGGGAACTTTCCAGAAAAAACAGTCTTGTGCTCAGCGCTATCCCTGAAATGAAGGAGTTAGGGGTGAGGCCAGGAGACTGTTTTACTAAGCTCCTAACTCCAAGGGACCTGGTATAGGCCACCATTCCAGAACCCCTGCTGTGAACCGCTGGAGAGATGGATTCTAACGACTCCACCTCCATATTCAACTCCCTTGTATGTTAAACACAAGGCAGTGTCCGATGTCTGTATGGTCAGAGATTCTCAGCACAATCACTTCTTCCTACCTTCCTTAGTCTGTAACCTGAGCCCTGCCACTCAACTCCCTATTTTCTGCCTGTGTAATGTGGTTAATGACACCAAACCCCCATACTGGGACAGCTAGACAGCTGTGTAATTAGTGGTTGTGATGCATCTGGAGCCTAGAGAACTACATAAATACTGCAGGGTAATAACCGTTTTATGGCCTTAAAGGACGCCTGCAACTTGATGCATTTCTTTCCTGAATGGTGAAGTTTAAAGTTAACGTAACAGTTTGATATTTGTACTTATTTTTGATCCACCCAGTAGCCTGATTGATTTTCTTTTCCGTGCTTCCTTTAACTCCTAGAGAATGCAGGGAATGGGGAGGTTTTAAAAATCGAGTGTCTTCTGAGAAAACAGCCTTGGAAAGCGTCACCTCATTGTCAGGCACAGCATCTGCAGAGGTTTGGAGCAGAAATGTGAATGGTACCCTGTAGGCTCGGAGCCCATTAGGGCCTGCAGAGCCGCTGAAGCGTTTGGAATTCTAATGTTGCAAACTGTGAATCCGTTTGTTCCAGTTAGGTTGGTTGGTTTGGTTTTGGATGAGAGCTTGCCACATAGCCCTTGGCTAGCCTCTCAATTGTTATAGTTTGGGCTGGTCTCAAAGTCAAGCCAATCCTCTTCTCTCGTCCTCCTGAAAGCGTTGGGATTATAGCTGGGGTTTGGCTTCAAGCTTTGAATCTTTAAAGCAAGCCCAATGGTAGACAGCCTTGTTTCTGTATGGCTTTGTGGTGGTGACTCTCCCTGTCCTGTCCTCGTCAGAAAGCAACAGTTTAAGCCATATTTTCTGCATGACCGTTCTCCATCCAACTTCAGCAAACACTTCCTTTTTAAGGCAAAACTCCTTGCCCTGCACGTTCGTTCTCTTGAGGGTAGGAACTTGCAAGTGCATTGTGGGTCTTTTGTCTCTGTGTGAAGTCTGAATGGCCAGAAATCACTCAGATAGATACCCTGCAAAAGCATTTTCTTTGAGAGCGTGACCTGGGCTGTATTTCTGTGGAGAATACAAATATGGATTGATAGTCAAAAGATAACTGCATCAAAGAGGCCACTATACCAGCAGTGTGGTATGAAGGAGAAACTTAAATGCTAAATAACCATAGTTTCTATTTCATATAACATGACTTTAATATTGGAGCATAATTACTGGCCAGGAAAAAACCTCCACCCTCTTATTATCATTTCCTGGAATTTCAAATTACACACTATTGCTGAATTTAAAAAGAGAAAAGAACAGCAAAATAGAGATTGTCCTGGCTCAGATCGGCACACTGACTTACATACTAAATCTCAAGGAGTAGGCTTGTTTCTCTTGAGCCTTCCACTGTGGAGAAAGGGAATCACATGCTCACCTAAAATAACAACTTGAGACTTGCTTTCATCATTGGCAGGGAAAAAAAAGACGTTCTACCATTTGTTAATAGACACACAATTTGCCATAAAGTTAACGGCTACTGTCATTTCTAAAGCAACACCCCCAAATTCTTTAGTCTTGGTGCTCAAGATGGCCAAAGGCACCTGTGAGCCACTGGGGGTTGCAGAGTACCTGTGAAGTTGCAGTGAACCAAGGAAAGCCTTCTTGTAGTTGATCCAACTTTACAACTGTCTGGAGTTGCTCATTGCAGACTGAGAAGTGTTTCTTTCCAAGTCCAAATAAGTCAACATGAGTTGGACAGTAGACTGTAAGAGCAAGTGGAGGGGGGAGGAGAGATGTGGTTCCATCTCTTTGCAGAGTCCAAGTCTCCGCCTAGTCCAAGAGTGCTTTGCACAGAACTGAAATAGTGGTGTGCCTGCTAAATCGCAAGGTCTGACAGCTAGCAGAAGCGAAGAGGGTAACTCCTCCTCATCTTCCTTACCAGCATTAAGCCTTCAGATAAGGCAAGAAAAATGGCCAGCCATTCGGACAATGTGCCCTTCATAATAGATCAGGGTCCAGCTAGAGATATTTTCTCATTTTTTTTTTATTACCCATCTTCCTTGAGCTCTTTTTTTTATCGGGTGTAAATTATTGGTTTGCAACTTTTCTGAAATTGCTCTAAGAAGATCAATAGAAAGTGGGGAGGAAAGAGGGCATAATTTCTCTACCTTCATTTCTCTGAAAGCCAGCCACTCTCGACTTGTGCTTGCTTCCTGCCGCATTGGTAATAATTAATGCAGAGTGTACACTTCATCTGCAGGAGTTTATCAAGGAATAAGTGCATTCAATCATTGTTTGGGTACCGGTAAAGCATTGTACTATTAGACTGTTTGGTCGGCAAGCCTCTACAATAAAGAAAATGGGTTGATTGAAGTAGATAATATACTTTCCTCTTGTTACATTTTAAGGCAGGGACTGTTACTATTCAGAAAAAGAATATTTTTTTTTCTCAGGCCCCACTGGCAGTTTCTGTGGTTTCTCTTTTGGAATTTCCCTAGTCACCACTGCTCACGCCGAGTGAGTCTCACTCACCTTCAGTGTCGATTTCCATACGAGGTTAGGTTTTTATTTATTTATTTTTTTTAACGCTGTGATCAGACCAGACTATAACACCTCAAAAGCAAACATATTCTAAATGTCTTTATGTCCTAAGTCAGCAGCTTATGAAGTTGGCCACAAGAGCCTGTGTAGTGCTTTATCACATGCTCTAACCTATTTCCTAAAAAAAAAATTGGAGGGTTCTGGCTCTGCCTGTTTGAACACCGTAAAGGCACACCAAGATGTACTATGCTTGGCAGTCTCTTTTTCAAGGAGAGCCTGCCCTCATGGCCCAGTGTCATGTAGTGAGGTACTTCAATCTTGGCTTATGTGATAAGGTCCAAGTGTCATCCATACGCAACAGGTCCCTTTGAGCCAGTGTTACTGAACTGAAAGAGTTTGTGCCAGCACTGAAGTCAGACCGGGTAATTTCTGTGTAGGGGTACTGGAAACCAACAATTCCTCCGAGAAACTGTCCCAGCTGGAGTTCCTCAGTCTCTGGGACAGTCTCTCTCCTGGAAGGGGTAATAGTTATTTCATTTAATAAGAATTTGTTCCTGAAGGTGGTCTTTCTGAAACTGGGTTTTAGAACTCAGTCTTAGCAGTTGACCTCGAGGAGACAAATTGAGTTCTTAGATACTGTATGTGTTTGTGGATACTTAAGAAAAACCCAGAAATCATTTAATATTTCCACCCATGTAGTTTAAATTCCTGGAAATCTTACAAATGCAATTCGGTGAATACATGAAGAAAAGAAAATTGGTCTATAAAATTGAGTCCTTGCCTTTGCTCAGAAGCTAGCATGGTAAAGGGTGGGCTCAAAGATTCTATGATTGCATCTAGAAAGAGTAGAGGTGCAGACCAAGGTCTCCTGATGTACTTGGAGTCAGGATAAACACTTATTACAATATGTAATTACTCAGGATAAATGTTTATTCATCTAACCCACCCTCATTTAATGGTGACAGTTGGGAATCAACTTGCTGTTTTGGCTGATGGGCCTGCAGCTTTCCCTCTAGTGGAACAGAGCCAGAGCTGTGAAAAATGCAGAATATCAATGATCCTTCTCCTCCCTTTGTGTAGTGTGTTCAACTAGTTTATAAAAAGTAAGTAAAGATTTACTGCAAAAGTAGATGTGCAGTCACACGAGTTCAGGTGTGGCTGCAGTGTTTTATATGATCCAAGTGGTGACAGAAGACACCTGCCAGGGTCCCGCAGGACACAGAAGACACTCAAATGCAGTGTTGAAGAGAAGTTGATGAAGGGTCTGATGACAGGTGTAGGCAGGTTTAGAGGGCCAAGGGAATTTGAAGCATCCAGGTGTGCTCAACAGTGAGAGGCCTGTGGGGATGAATAGGCAGCAGGAGGGAACTGTGTTTGGGAGCCTGGGGATGCCTAGAGCCGCTGGAGAATAGCTTCATGGAAGCCCACATCTGCTGCCTACATTGTCGCACATTGCCATGAGAACACTGCAACAAACACAGGCATCCTGCCTTGCCTTGCTTTCCACTGAGAGAAGGTCGTTGGAAGCTAGAGATGGTAGGGCCAAGCAGTGCACACATGAGGCCAATGCAGTGCAACTAGTGAGGCCAATGCAGTACAGCCAGTGAGGTCAATGCAGTGCAGCTAGTGATGTCAATGCAGTACAGCCAGTGAGGTCTATGCAGTACAGCTAGTGAGGTCTATGCAGTACAGCTAGTGAGGCCAATGCAATGCAGCTAGTGAAGTCAGTGTGGTGCAGCAAGTGAAGTCAGTGTGGTGCAGCAAGTGAGGTCAGTGCTCTCACCAAGAAGACTTCTTGAAGGGAAAAGATCCTCTATGAGAAACTTGCTCATCTCTTTAAATCTGGGATCCAACTCATTGATTTCTTACAGGACTGGCTGGAAGATGGGATAGATGGGTGACAAACAGAAGGGATGTGCCCCCCCCCACAACACCCACCCAAAATCAGAAATTGGGTGGTTTTACTTTCACAATCTGGAAATTAAGACTAATATTATATTACAGTTCCTATTCTATCCTAATCACAGGGAGTGGCGGTTGGTGGCACTTGCAGTTTAGTGTGATGGTTAAGTGTGGTGGTTGGAGGCCTTCTGAGGCTCAGCCCTTAGCAGCTGCATGCCTGAGGCCATTTCTCTTCAAAGCTCTGCTACTCAGTTTTATAATAGGGGCAATTAGATCAGGTCTCTCTGTGGGATTCTTGGGAAGACAAAATGGAGAGATCACTGTGAAGTGCTTGGCCTAGGCCACAAGTCAGCACTCAGTGAATAGAACTTCTCACTATTGACTCAAACTGCGAAGAATGCCCAGCCCTGGCTGTGGCCCTGTCGGAAGAGGTCCCTTTCCCTGCACTGCGAGTTGGAAAGCTTGCGGTGCTTCTGGAGGTCTTGTTATTGTTTGGTTTGTTTGTTTGTTTGTCTAAGGTAATATAAGCTCAGTACCTGAGACGCACTTTACTTTTTTGGTTCTATTGCTAAAACACAGTGGTTCTCAACCTTCCTAATGCTTTGATGATCCCTGGCCATTAAATTATTTTCATTGCTGCTGCACAATTCTAAGTTTGCTACTGTTATGAATTGTAATGTAAATATCTGATATATAGAGCATCTGATATTCAACCTTTGAAGGGGTCATTCAGCCACCAAAGGGGTCCTGACAGGTTGAGAACTGCTATTATAGAAGAAGGCTGGAACGTAGGAGAAGAGGCTTCTTTGGTTCATAGATCTGGAGGGTAAAAAGTCCAAGTAATGTCTTTGGTATGTTCTGGGCCTTAAGTGGCATGGCAGCAGGATCATGCAGAACAGGCAGATAGATACAGAAGTCTCACTTTCTAACAACCGTATTCCAGTGCCTTTACAACCAGAATTTACTGGAGACAGTTAGCTTATTCAACCAAACTTGGCTTCTAGGACTCAGAACTTCCTAGCTGCAAGCCCTTGGGCCACATAAGAAACCAAGTCAAACCACTGTCCCACTGTAACAAGTGTTCCCCTACTTCCAGCTTACAGGGGAGGCTTGCTTAGCTCCCTGATGCTGGTAGCCTTCAGGACAGGCTGGAGGTCAGAGTCAGAGGAACTGAAGGACGAGGGTGTGATATTAGGGTCCTATAACCTGGGCTGGGGTGTTCAGAGCTATGTGGGATCCAGCTCCAGAGGTACATCTTGGATTGAGGCCCATATTTTTCTTGGCTGTCCTACACCATCCCATACCACTGTGACCCCAGATTTCATCTACCTGACTTGACCTCCCTACCTTCATACCTAGGCTTCATTGGAAGATTTCTCAATACTCTGTTCAGAATCTTATTCTCAGGAGCTAATCTCTAGTTGGAGGGAAGGCCCAGTAGACAGGAAAACCTCATGCAGAAGAGATGGGGGGGGCAATTAAAGCCCTTGAGAAAGAGCCAGTAAAAGAACTACAGATGGCGTTAAGCCTTTAAGACAGCCTGCCTCATTTGCATAGTCTCAAAAATAAAGATCAGAAGCAGGTTGAAGGAGCATGACAGGAGTCGTAGACTTGTAGGCCAGTGGCCAGATTCTGCTCTGAATCCATGAATGGTGTTACACCCTGAGTCTCAAGCATGCCTCATATTGCTGTTGTTTTCCTCAATAATTTATTCCCAGGCCTTCAACTTCTTATTGAATTTCCAAATAATGCCTGACCCCACCCCAACCCACACACGCACCAGCACATACTGTATTCTGGGGATTTGGGGTAGCCATTAAGGAGTTGAGGTGAGGTGGATGGATGTGAAGTATTGAAAAGCACCATACTAATACATAAAATATACATATTATATATATATAATATATATATATAATATAAAATACAATGAATGACAAAAACATTGTGCTATAGAGTCTGACTATGGAAAATTTTTTGGTCTATGCATGTATATGTATGTGGTATGTGTACAAGTGAGTTTGTGTGTGCAGATGTGAATATATATGTGTGCATGTGTCTATCGAGGCCCAAAGCTGATATCAGAAGTCTTCCTCCATTGCTCTCTACTTCATTTATTGAGACAAGGCCTCTCATTTGAACTCAGAGTTCAATGATAAGGCTAGAGCACCACCTCAGTTTACCGTCAGGATTGCCATCTTTCTGCTTTCAAGCACTGAAACTACATATGGCCCAGCAAGACTGCCTACATTTATGTGGACTCTGGGCATCAGATCTCCAGTCCTCATGCTTGCTTAGCAACTGCTTTATCTACTGAGCCATCTCTCCAACCCTCTCAGCATTTTGAAAATGATCTGACCTTGGGAACTCAGCTGACTTGACCATCTTGTGGTAGAAAATGGATTATATATATATATATATATATATATATATATATATATATATATATGCAGAGTAGTCAACAAATTTGATTTTACAGCAACTATTTCACCACCCCATAAGATGAAAGTGGTCATTTCTGGCAGATGGGCCATGGCAGTCACCAACTGTAACAGACAGTATTAGAAACACTCTTCTTGTGGTCCTGTTTAGAGAGAAATGGCTCTAGAAAATATCCATTAGAGTCCATACCTGTTTCATCTGAGTCATCTTAGTGTGAGGAGTGGAGTCAAAGGGCCAGAGCAGAGGAGAAATTCACTGTACCCGTGTCCTCATGTGTACAGGAGGCTATGTATTATTGGATGTGTCCACATGTGTGGTTTCTGTTGTTTCTAAGGTGTTATTGACATCTGGAATGAGTCAGGAATGCCATAGACATTCTGTAAAGCAATGGATACCTGGAGAATGATCTGAATTTAATCATCTGGGCATAATAACCTGAGTTTAATAACCTATTAGCGACACATAATACATTCAGGAAGGTGTCTGGAATTCTATAGTAAACATCTCAGAGGTAATCAAGAACAGAATGTATCTTCTTTTCAGAACCATCCATTTAATGGAGCAGCATTCATAGGAGTGGAAGAGTGTCCAGTCGCTCTTTCATTCTCTGTTATGGGGGGCTCCAAAGCAAAGCCTATTCCACTAGAATAGACACTTCTAAAAGCAGTCAGTTCCAGATGACTCGAAGGTTGCCTGTGGAAGACCCAGGACAGCTCTCGATGAAGATACCTGCCTGCCCTCACTCTTGTTCCTGCACCATGCAAGTGATCTGTTAGTACCCAGAGGGGAATGCCTGCTTCCTACAAGGTAGAGAAAGCACTGGAAGCTTCCAGCTTCTTCAGCAAACCCAGACCTAGAGATAGAGGACCTTAGGAGACCTGAACCAGGTTACTCTAGTGATGACATCATGTATTCCTTTTGCATTTGTTAAAGTTTGAAAGTCAGACACTAGCTAGTCTTGCAAGACACTGGTGTTAGACCTATGGGTGCCAGAGAGGCCTATGGAAGAAGGAGACCTCCTCAGCTGCTCCACCAGCGCCAGAATCCTTTAAGGACATCGGGCTGGGTTTCATCTTCCTCTCACTTCGATAGTGGCCATTCAGTGTGTTGAACAAACAAACCCATACTGTGCATCTGATGTGTGTTTAGCATCTGTCTGTCTGCCTTAGATGGTGCTAACAACAACTGAGCTAGGGAGGGGTACTGAGGTTTGGTGATCAGCCAGCAGCCCCACTAGGATAGCTTCCCTTGGAATTCAAACCTCACTGTCATTCTCTCCTGAAAGCCAGAGGCTACTCCCTGGTAGGAGTCAGCTTAGGGCTTCTGCCTTGAACAAATAAGAATAAACACTCTGCCTGACTGCACAGGCCTCCCCCCATGACTCCATTTTTTTTGACCCTCTACTCACTCTTCAGCCATGGACACATAGCAAGACTGCTGACTCTATTTGACTTTGGAATATAGTCAAGGAAAGCCAGTTCTCATCAAGCCATAGACTTCCCATACCACTCAGAAGGGAAAACAACCATGTACTCTGACCTCAGTCATAACCCCCATAACCCCTAGCATATAGCCTGACAAAGTCCTACTTGACCTTTACTGTCCAGTCCCACTGTTGCCTCTGGATGAAATTGCCCTGATCACCTTCCTACCCAGCCTTGCTCCTGCGCTCTGGTCCTTTTGCACCCTCAACATTTCTGCACCTATTCTATTCCACTATTCCCCCTTCCTCCTCATTGAAGAGCCACTAGAAGGAAAGAATGTGTTGTCTGCCTAGCCAGTGTCCAGGTTGGGTCTAGGAGCAGCGATGGGTAAAAAGTTGTTAGGCGAGCACCTGCAACCGACCATGGATCATTTATCCAAGAGCAGCATGCAAATCTGTTATTGCTCCTTAGGCCAAGGCCACTGGGTTTGGAAGAAGTTACCAGAACAGATAGCCTCAGACAAGAGCTGGCTATCAAGGAAAGGTTTATTTCAATATTTGGTTTTGTCTGGTAGTGGGAGCATGTCGAACGTTCACATGCAGCAATTAGGAAGACAAATGTCCCACTGTGCAAACAGCAAGAAGATATGGCTGCTACCACATGCGGTATTGCTGTCCCAAACCCTAGGAAGACATACACCATCAAGATAACAGCAGGGAACAGGAAGAGGTCCATTCTTCTTGTCGGGTTTTGCAGTACAAATACTTTCTCTTTTAAAAAATCAGTGGCGCCACTTGCTGTTTGTCTTAACCCTTTGATTACAGACATGCTGAAGCTCTTCCCTACCCTGCCAGGACCTATAAGAAGGCCTCCTCCCTCCCTGCTTTCTTTTGCTCAAGCATTTTGCATCACAGTGATAAATGCATGCTGCACAGTCCAGCAGGGCCTGGCCTCTTGCAGGTCTGCAGTGCTCCACTACCGAGTCCAGACTGATTTCGTTTTCTTGTGCACCACCGAACACTTCCTGTGTGCTTGCTGGGTTTCTTGCTCTGTGGTTTGTCTGGCGAGGCACCTGAAGTGTTCCTTTTCCATGTGTTTGCTGTCTTAGAAATATTTCCTTTGTGAGAAGTTATTTTTAAAGTGAATGATAATCTACTGAGATCGAAACCTAGGAGCAAGGCTAAACCTGTAGTCTCAGGAGGTTTTGTGTCTCAGAACCTACCTCCTAGCTAGAGAGCTCACTAGGCTCCTCTGTCCTGCCATCTTTATTTGTCTTAGTATAGGGAGATATCAGGATTAGTTGGTATAATTCTGTAAGCAGAAGTCTCCAGAAGAGCCAAACTGAGATTATCTACATAAGCATATACATACACACATGTACACACATGCATGCATGCACATTCATACACATGCATTATCTTCCCATACAATGGGACTAGGTAGTCTAACAATGGTTGCTTGCATGCCAGAGAGGCAGAGAATATGGGAGTTGTTTTTTTTCAGACCAAGAAGCTAAATGGCTCAGTCTCAGTCCAAGGCTTCAGGCTTGGATGTAGTGCCCTGACAAAAGGCTGAAGAAGCTGGAGTCAGCTGGTAGCAGTGATCCATAGATAAACTCCAATGGGAAGAAGAAGGCTTGCACATGTGCATGGATGCTGCCTACCTCCAAGTCCTTTCCATCTGCCTATCAGCCTGTTGGATGGTGTCACTCATGTTCAGGTGGATCCCCAGCCCTCTACTCACTCTCTCACCTGTCAATCCTCTTTGGAAATGTGCCCACAGACACACAGGTGTGTTCTTGTACCAGTCCTAGATAGATAGCTCTTAATCCTGACAATCTGTCATAGGACCAACCCATCACAGTTGCTACAGATGAACAGCTACTTAAGAACTTGTAGAAAAATCCAATAACAGGTTTAATGCTATAAAGAAAGTGTACTGAATTCTCATGATAAAAATATAAGTCAGCCTTTTTAAGATGACCATTTGGGGACAAAGGATTGGCTGCAATTATTCAGATGGATGCAAATGAGCTAGCCAACTGTGGGCAAGGTACATTTCCCTTGGACCTTGTGTTCTATGCTAAAGGATAGTACAGTGCTGCCCATCTCATGATGCTTGGGAGAGCTCTTATGGGATGGCTGTGAAGGGCCCAGTTTGAGCAGCAGGGTCTTACACGGGAGGAGACATGGTTTTTCAGACTCAGAGAGAGCTTGGTGTTAGTACTCAGCTCCACAGCTTATTAAGTACATGTTCAGCTCACTTGCCTACACAGTGGGGTAGTATACCCATGTGCAAGCTTGTTGTATCCATCAAGATATTGCATGTGTAAAACACCATTATGTAACGATGGGCTGTCAGCAGAGAGAAAAGTGTCAAGAGATGCATCGTATCTGCCCAGTGTTTTAGATCATTTCAGAAAGATGACATTGTCTTAAAATTGTATTTTCTGCATGGTTTTCTGGTTTTCTTGGATTGGAATGGAGTTCAGAGGTAAGAGTGCTTGCTTAGTATGTACAAGGTCCTGGGTTCTATACTTGTGTGTAAACACACGTGCGCATGCGCACATGCGCGTACACACACACACACACACACGTACACACACACACACATACACACACACAGATATCTTCTTACCATTAAGTTACTCATTTACTTTGTTCTGTTGTTCTGAGCCCAATTATGTTATCTAAAATAACTAATATACTGGAAGTTATCTTAATTGATGATAGCTTTACTCCCCTTCAGGGGCCACTTAATAAATATATTTAATGGAAACTAATAAATATCATGTAGATACAGTCTCAGTTGCAAGAATAGAGAGTAATTGTAAGCGACCTTTGTAAGTTTCCCTCCTCTCTACCTCCATCCTTCCCACTGTTTTATTCTTTCATCTTTTCTTTCTCCATTTCCTTTTAATTCAAATAAATTAAAGGATATATCGGAAAGACCAAGTCTCACAGCCTCCCCTGACCTCTGTTACCCATATCTTCTTGGTAGGCATAGTCTTAGCTTTCCGGAGTTTCTCTAGAACTCTTTTGTATATTGCAAACCCTGGGCCATACATTTCCAGGGAAGTTGCCGAGTCTGACCACCATAGTAGAGTTTATAACTTATTTATTTATTTTTTAAAGAATAGGGTAAGAAGTAAACCATGCCACCTGGATGATAGTTCAGGGCAGATGAGGAAAATGAAGTCCACCAGGGTGAGGGCTGAATATCCCCCAATACACTGTGAGAGGAGCAGACTCAGGACGCCCGCTGCTGTCTCACAATAACCTGTGGGTCTAGGAACAAGAGCTCTGAGACCCCAGCTAGGATCCTATGTAGGGGATGACTCAGTCCATCTCAAGCTGGCAAATTCCTCAGTTCTGCTTCCCAGCCTGTGAGATGAACTGTGATCTGGGAGGCTTGGGTCAGAGTGAGTGAGCGGCTGCTGAAGGATGTGTGTTCTTGGTATGAATTACCGCAATTATATTAACTACATCAATTTATATGAGTGGTCCATTGTGAGGAATGATTGTGATAACTCAGAGTCATCTGCTGCCAGTACAGCGGTGAGCCGACAAGCTGGGCCTAGCATAGGGTGAGGCTGCCCTGATGGTGAGGCCTGGGAAAGCCATATGGGGTACTTGGTACCTTACAGGGCCCTTGAGGAAGAACTGGAGAGATACTAGGAGTGAGTATGTGTGGGAGAGGAGAAGGAAGGAGAGATAAAGGAAGATTGGGAGGGAAAGAGGCCACGTTAGTATGATTTCACTTTTTATTCTAAATGATGGCAGAAAATTGAACAATGTCATGGATTTTTCTGCTTCTGTGCTATTTTCTGTAACATTCAAGCCATGTTGTGTGGGTGTGACAGACCAGAAGGACTTGCACATTTCACATTAACTTCTGCATTGCTGAGCCTTCTGGGAGACTAAGGCCATGGAGGAGAAATCAATAAGCTCAAGAACAAAGCAGATCTAGTTTTAAATTCCACACCTCACATCCCAAATGGCCATGGGAAAATGGCTTCCTCTTTGAGGTTCATTTTGCTCCTCTCTGGGACATAAAAGTATTTACCACTGGGAGCTGTCCGAGTCTACCCTTGTACCCTCTCAGCTATGGAGCCTACTCAGCCACCCGCAGCTTCACATGACTGACATAAACTAAGGGAGCCTCTAAAGGGGATTGGCTGGCTCCATCTTTGGATGGGCAGGTGGATATGGATGTATGAGTGGGTGGAAAGACAACTCAGGAAAACTATAAATATTTAAGATAATACACATAAGGAGCCTACAGCAGACTCTAAAATGCCAGGCACCTAGAAACACTCTACTTTTGATGGGAGATCTTTAATCTGTTTTCCTATCTTCATCCTTCAGGACCTTTTGACTCTGAATATGGGTAAAAGAATCTTCCTTTGCCTCCCAGTAGCAACAGTACCAGGGCGGTGACTTAAGAACTGCCTTTATGAGAATTTAGTCTATCATGGCCAGGAGCTAACCTCCCAAGAAAATAAACAAACAAATCAGTGAAACAAACAGAGCAAGCAAGCAACCAACCAAACAAAACAGAAACAAACAACAAAAACAGATACCAAGGAACAAACTGGCTAAAAGAATTTCTCATCTTCACCCCTACAGCATCCTAAGTCCAGCCCTGTCATATCCTATCTCAAGTTATGATGACATGCACAGGTGGCCAGAGGCTAGCTTAGCAAAGAGAGATAGATGAACGGATGGATGGATGGATAGATGGATGGGTGAATGAATGAATTGAAGACAACTGATTCCCGTGTCTGCGTTCTACATCTTGCCTTACTATCTGTACCCATGTCTAGTGCAATATTTTGTGCCAAGTAGGCCATTAAGCTCTAGGTAAATATTTGTTAAATGAATAAATGCCCAGAAGGGATTTGGAGGAAAGCCAGGAAGACATTCCTCTGGTGAATGGAATTTGTAAAGAGGCAGACAACTTCTGGAGGGAAGCTGGGGGAAGGAGAGAGTTCTCCAGGCTAAGGGAGTAGAGGCTGGGAGGCTGTCTGGCTGTCTCTGAAGAAGTAGTAGGAAAAGAAGCATGTAATGGCAGAGAGAGAAATCGCCTACCAGGAATGTAGCTACCCAGGGCTGGGGAAAGTCTATATTTTGTAGGAACAGAGCTACTAGGTGGGAAGAGTGCCCTAGGGGCAAGAGAGAACAGGAGTGGTTTGGCAAAGGTAATGGGGGTGGCAACCGAGTTGGTGTTCCTGGACCTCAAACCCTCGCCCCCTTTATTGGCATGGTTTGTCTCTGTGTCTGCCACAGCTCCCACTCATGTGTTCTGTTTTTTCCATTTGCCCTTCATCTCACCACACTGTGGCTTCTATCTACCCTACGATCATCAGCCCTCACCCCTCCCACACCCTCTTGCTGCACCAGCACTGCCTCCTGCACGGCCTGTCTCACCCGAGCGGCCTCTGCCCCTCTTGCCACTTCCCCTTCTGAGTGGCTTTGCCTTGCCCTGTCTTCTCTCCCCTCTGGTTGATCTCTGCTCATTTCCTTCTCACACCGCCCCCAAGGCTGTGTTCTTGCCAGGATCTTCAGAGGTCTGTCGTGCACTGAGCATTGACCCTCTGTCATCCCTGTGATTCATTGTCAGCAGCCACCGTTTGCTCGTGGGCTTCCCTTCACAGATGCCCAGGCCCAGGCTCTTGTCTCTACTGCAAGCCTCTCAGACGTGTTTACTTGGCCATCCCATCACTGCCTCTTTCTGATATTGGAAAGTGAGGGCCACTGTCATCTATCATGCCTGTTTCTCCTGTGATTTCCCCAACTGAAGGAAAGTCACCCCTCTTCCCACTGCCAAGGCTATAGACCATTCTTCCTCTGCCAGGCCAGTACTATGTCCATTTTCTCTGCTTAGAGAAAAATGTATTCCAAGCTGTACTCATTTGCTGTCTCAACATCTGTCAAATTCATTTCCTCCATTTCCACTGATACGACTGTACCTCAGACTGTTTACATGATAAGTTGGTTGGTTGGTTGGTTGGCTGGTTGGGTGGTTGATCTCACTGCCACTCACCTTCCCTCACTCCCCTCCTCTTACTCTCTAACCCAGCTTCACACCCACACTGGAATAATCTTTGTGGCTCACACACTGGGTCCTGCATCTTCCCTGTTTATCTCTTCCCTCCCTTCAATGCAAAGAGTACTTGGCTCCTTCTTCCAACTCTTGGTTTGCTGAGTCCTATTTACTTCTCTGAATTCATCTCTAGCCACTCTGGGGCCCCACCTTCCATATCCACATCTGCCTTAGCTAGCAGGCTAGGCCATTTTGGCTAGCTTGTGTCTTGTCTGGCTCAGGCCATTGGTCTGTGGGTCATGCTCCAGCAGTCTGAAGGCAGTCCCTGTCGTCGTTGTGTTCCTTGTCTAGGTGGTTGAGTGAGCCTTCAAGCGGGTGCAGTGTGCTATTCTACCAGAAGCTGCCTTTTTTCATCTTTCTCTCTAGGACCTTCATCCTTGCACTTAAATAATACTCCTCTGTGACTGCTATTGCAGGGCCCTGGACAGGGCTACTCAAGGTCAGAGGTGACTGGCCCAAGCCTGATATAGGACAGAATGACACAGGCTAGACCCACCTTCCAAAGTCTTGGAAATAGCACTGTAGCCATCCTTCGCACATGGGATGTATTAGTTTCTGTCTTTCATTAAGCCAATACTTGGCTGAGTGCCTGCTATATCCTAGAAAATAGTAATCAGGAAATTTCAAATTTTACCACTTGTACCTAAGTCTGTGTGGGGCCTCCTAGCCTGGCTACAAAGCTCTAGCTGAGATCCATGTCCCCTAAGAGAAGCATCTTCACATTGTCCAACTGTAGGCTCTGTTCAACCTGAGTAGGACATTTTTGTCTAAGCCCATGAAAGAGACCCAGTAGGCTAAAAGTGACATAGACAGCAGAGAACAAGGTAAAGGAGGCCCTTGTTTCTCTGTGGTGGTCACGTAGTATATGGAGATAACCTAAACAAAGACATTCACATGTACACGGCCAAACATCCTCAAGAAAGCAAAGGCCCTGGGAGGAAGAGAAGGAATCAGTGCATGATCTGGGAAGAGTGTCTAGAGGACCCCGACTCCAGAAAACTGGTCAAGTGGCAGACACCGCAGGCATTAACTTGATGCATCCAAGGACCAAGAAAAAAGCCAGTGTGGTTGAGCTATAAGAGAAAAGAAGGGAGACAGATGAGATGAGAAGGAAGGACCACAAGCAGTTCCCATAGAGCTTCCTAGCCCTCTCATCTGTGTGCTGCTGCAGCCAAACCTGGGCTCCTGGAACGTATTCAGTAGGCCCTCGCTGAACAGAAGGTTCTCAGTACAGCTCAGTGTGCAGCATCAGTGGCCCAAGCCAGAAGCTCCATGTGGCCCCAGTGCCCTCTAGTGACCACAAACTCCAGCTCAGGGCTCTTGGTGACCTCTTCATCTCTGCCTAGTTCATCTTCAGGCCCGGCCTAAGGACCTAGAAAATTCTGGCAAGCTATAGCAATTTGTCCTCATTAAATCTTCCTTGTAAGTAGAGCTCACTCCAGTAAATCCACTTAGACAGACAGAGACCATTACGGGAAAACTACAACCAGTCAAAATTCAGAGTTGTAGAGCTGATACATCTACAAAATAACCCCCAAACCTAAGGCTTGGGGAACATTGTGAGAGAGGAGATGCAAAGATGGGTAAGAGCCAGAGGATCAGGGAATTTGTTGTGGGATTGGGTTTCCTAGGAATGACCAAAGCTACACCCATAAAGTCTTAGCAACAGGACTGCTTAAAAACTGAGCTGAGGGGCTGGAGAGATGGCTCAGTGGTTAAGAGCACTGACTGTTCTTCTGAAGGTCCTGAGTTCAAATCCCAGCAACCACATGATGGCTTACAACCATCCATAATGAGATCTGATGCCCTCTTCTGGGGTGTCTGAAGACAGTTACAGTGTACTTACATATAATAAATAAATAAATCTTAAAAAAAAAAAGGACTGAGCTGAACAAAGACAACAACAATAGACATGCTAAGGTGGGCGATAGGGAAAGCCCATGAGGCCTCAAGCCCACACAAAGAGCTGCAGCAACTAAGGAATGATGAGAGCCATAGTCTTCCCCGGGAAGAGCCCAGCAACTGGTTATCCAACACCACATGTAGTCATACATCAAAGCAATGCCACACACAGACTGAGCAGGTTATATTTAGGAATATGTATGAATGTTCATATACATACATGTAACAACAATTAATAGAAAGGCCATGAATTTGAAAGAGAGCAAGGAGTGTGTGGAAGGATTTGGAAGGAAGAAGGGGAAAGGAAAAATAATGTAATTGTTTTTATTATCTCAAAATGAATTAAAAAATAAACAAACAAAAACACCTGTTGTGCTCCACAGATGATGCACACCAAAACTTTCATTTCTTATCTATTTTTTTCCCCAAACCATTTTCAAAGAGAAAGCATAAAAGGTCTGGTTTCTCAGGACAGTGCAGAGAACCTGTGCAGTTTAGAAGTGTTAGCAAGAAATCTCTGGAAAGTTTCTCATCTAACATTTTGCAACGGTTTAGTGGGCCTGCCACCATTTGGCTGCACAGTAGTGACCTAACACGCATCTCAAACCTTCCGAAGTCGGGGAGTCTTGTCACAGACACACTGAAGTGCACGCAGAGGCACAACCCACTCCTGCTATTGTCCTTTGCTCTCATTGGATCCCAACCCATTCTGGGCCCATTAAGCTAATCACACTATAAACCTTGAAGTGCCTTCTCATTGTGTGTCTGCCCTGGAACTGACTGAAAACCTGTTTTCACCCAACTTCTCTGGAAGAAGCCTCCTGCAGCCCATTTGCAAATGTGTGCATCAATAAATCAAAAGTGGCAGTTGAGGGCTGGCGTTTGTGAGAAGGGGAATGGGGAGGTGGGACTCACCCAACCCTCCTATTTCCCAGACAACCCCCTGATGCAAATACACAGCTTTATCTGAAACAGTCTTGGGGTAAGAAGGTCTCCTCCAGCTGCCTTGTTAGGTCATTCTCTGGACCAATGCATCCTTGACTCCTCATTTTCAAAGCCTGGCAGGGATGTTTCCACCTCTCTTGTCACTCTCCACTGAGCCAAGGGATGGAAACTGGCTCTAACTGGCTCTCCTGGATGTTTACAGGGTTCCTCTTCGGTTGTCACTTACCCAGGTAGAACTCATGCCATCTTTCATTTGTCTTCATTAGTCAGTCCCCAAATTCCTTTACACTGGCTCCTTGGTGATTCCACCACGATGACTTATCCCGGAGCTGTAAGCCTTGGGATGCACAGCCAGCCTTCTAGCTGCAGCTGACAGAACACCTGGATTTCCACGTCAGGTCACAGCTGTGTTTCCAATAAAGCTTTCTGTGTCTTCATCGTCTTAGCTGTTCAGTCTTAGAGGCATCACAGGATAAGATCCAGATTGACACCAGCCTGTGGGGGTGTAGGGAGCTCAGCTTTCTTGCAAATAGTTCTGAGGTTTCCAGTTAACACAACCTTTTCTGTAAACAAAAGCTTTTTGAAATAAAAACACATAGACCTTTCACTCATCTGACTTCCACTCCCTGAACAACACAGGTTCAGTTAAAACATTGTTTCCATCAGCAAAAGGTTGGAAGGAGCCGGAATGTCTATTATTGGGAAATTGTACATAAAGACATGATCTGCACATTAGGAAGCTCATACACTGAGACCTAGCTTTAGTTATATGAACAAAAAGAAACATATATGCATATGTATACACACACACACACACATACACACGCCTACCTATGAAACAATGCCCAGAACTAATGGGTATGGTACTATATAACTGTTGTCCCAGAACATAGGAAGCTGAGGTAGGAGGAGTAATGGGAGTAATGCCTTAAAACAAAACAAGTAAGAAAAACAAAGAAAAGTAACATTAAAATTCAAAAAGCAAACTATGGAGCCATATATTAATATGTAGTTATATATTATATATTTCTACTATATATAATAAAAAACTCTGTAGACTTTTATTATAACTATTCACAGAGCAAAAGTCATAAAGATTCACACAAATAAATCTATTAATAGCTCATTTTTCCTAAGGTAGGAGACGTTTAAAATTGACACATTTTTAGATGATCACATATCCCGTCTTCAACAGTAAGAGCACATTACTTCTAGGTTTAGTGAGCTCTCAGTACAAGTGTTAGTTTTGCCGTTCACTTCATCTAGAAGTCTGGTGTCTTCCCTCACATGCTAAGAGTCTTACTGTCCCCCAAGCTGCTTTACATACTCAAGAGCTCTCTCTGGCTCATCTCAGAAGTTGATTTGATTTGATTTGATTTGATGTGGCCGTCTTCAATCCCCAGGTCCTCAGTAGGTTTGCCTTCCTCAAATTTTACTTGGACCCTTTGGTCCCCTTAACCCCTTCCCTCTCCTTCCCTCCTTTCCCCTCCCCTCTCCTCCCCTCCTTTCCCCTCCCCTTTATGTTATTTTCTCCCTCCCCTCAAGGTCACTTTCAAGTTTTACTTGTGCCCTTTGACCCCCTTAACCCAGTTCCTTCTCCCCTTTCCCTTCCCCTCTCTTCTCCTCTCCCTCTTCCCCTCTCTTCTCCTCTTTCCTCTCCCCCTCCCCTCTCTTTCCCTCCCCTTCTATTCCCCATTCTTATTCAGAATATTATTCACATTCTTTATAGATGATTTTATTTGGCCCTATCACCTGTTTTTTAAGGTTTGGGTCATTTCCTAAGCATCCATATATATTTTTTCCACTTTTATCCCATTTAAATGAGAGGAGGTAGCTGCTCCCCAGCCTGTCTAGGATGATTGATTCATGCTTGTGTCACAGAGTGTTTACAAGCTGGGCTAAGTAGCAGGCATGGCTCCATGCTCTCCTCTGCTGCTCCCCCTTCTTCCTCATCAGCATCAGTGCAGTCTCTGTTAAGCAGAGCTGTTTCAGTTGGTTTTGTCGTAGCAGCTTCTTTCTGAGGTGATGCTTTATGTAAGCAGTGCATTAAAACATCATCAACAACAACAACAAAGCAGCAACAAAAAGCTTAGCACACCTACAAATTTATTTCCCATTCCTTTTCACTTTTATACAAGCAATTTGAATATAAACAGAGAATTACAAGATGGAGGTAAGAAACCAGAGAAAAAGTAGAATTACCCATTCAATATCAGGTATAATGGTATTTTGTGTCTCTGGAAATAGGGATTTCTTTGTTTGTTTGTTTGTTTGTTTTGGTTTGTTTATTCCTGGGGCGATAGCCCAGTTAACAAGCAAAAAGGATCTGAGCTTGATCCCTAGAACTCACATCTTTAAAAGCCAGGCATGGTAACCCACACAGTTACCTTCCCGTCTCTGGAGAAGCAGAGACAGAGAGGTCCCTGGAGCTCACTGTGCAGCCAGCCTTCCCTACTTGGTTAGCTCCAGATCAATGAGAAACTGTCTCAAAACCAAGGTAGATGTCACCAAAGTCACAGCACTCAAAGGTGACCTGTCTCCATAGTACATGTGTACACATACATCCATACACATGTACACTCACATGAAACATACATGTGCTATGTACATGTACACATACACAGAAAGACAAACTATACACACTAGAATACTAGACCACGAGGTGGTAAATTATGTCTGTAATCTTAGTAATTGGGATTTAATGCAGGAAAATTGCTATGAGTTCTGATAGGTAATCTACAGGCTAGAATGGTATCTAAAAAGGAGAGAAAGATCCTCTCCTTGGTAAGAAATTGATTGCTTTGTAATTTTATTAGTAACAATGTGGCAGGAATGTTCTCCTGGTTCAAACAGAATGATAGCATTAAGCATAGAATTGACTTTGCTAGTCAAGGAAAGCATTTCAGTTTTGTTTGTTTTGCTGTGTTAGTGTGTGCTTGGTATGTGTTTTGTTGGGGGCAAAGAGCATGTTCATGCCATGGAAGTCAGAGGATGGCCTTTGGTCTGTACTCACTCTCTACTTTGTTTGACATGAGACCTCTTGTCCAACCCTTCATAAGCCAGGCTTGTTGGCCTCTAGCCTCTGGGGATTCTTCTATCTCGAGCTTCTGTCTTGCTACCACATCCAACTTTATGTGGGTTCTAGAACTCTGAACTCTAACCCTCACATCCCTTTATCCACTGAGCCCTCTCCCTGGCCCGTTTATTTTTTTTCCTACCCTTTCTTTGTGTGCCTCAGTCTCGTCTCTGGCTGTACTGACCTGAAACAGAGTTCTTTTCTCTTTACAGACTAATCTTTTAATACACATAAGAAGATTTTCATACACATTGCCATAATGCTTTATGCTGGGGCGCATTCTCACTCTCTTTTGATAGGTTGAATAACTGAGTCCCGGAAAGATTAGATAACCTGCCCGAGGTCTCACAGAGAAGGGCAGAGTGGGCTGTTGGATCTAGACGGTCTCACCCGAGGTTTTGCCCCGGACCCCAGGCATGGGGAGTACGCACAGAACCAGGACTGTTCCACCATGACTCAGAGGAAAGTTTTGCCTCCCTTTTTTTTCCTTTCAAGCGTCACACACACACAAAAATCAAGATATAAATGTATCATTTTCTTAGTTTCAGTATGTGTACGTTGAAAGGACTTGCCTGGCAAGAATCAATGATAAATCTAGGTCCTGAAAACCAATGCTCACTTCTGCCTCTAACTCATTTTAACCTTGGGGAAGCCATTTACTACTTCTGTGTCTCCCTTCACCAATTTGCCAAGTAATGAGGGACAACTAAATGACCTTGAAGGCCTACTCCAAGCTTTAAAGGGAAAACGGGTCTATGGATGTTGCTAAGTTGGCAAAGTGCATATTATCTAGCATATAGGAGGCCACAGGTTTGATCCCCAACCCCGCAGGAACCTAGTGTCGTAGCGAATATCTCTAATCTCAGAAGCAGCAGAAAGATCTAAAGTTCCAGATCATGAGATTCCTGAGAACTTACCTGGGAAAGGAAGAAAAAGCTATACTGAAAAGCATCAGCTGATTTAAAGGTGAATGCCTTCATTGAGGAGTGAGGTCGACCCATCGAAATGCATTGGGTACAGTCAGTGCAAATAGCTCTCTTGTTAGTGAGGTGGTGTTGAAGGCAACTAAAGATTTGTTATGACATATTAACATTATTATGTGCGCTGTTCCTTGACCATGGCCCTGAGCAGTGTACTGCAGTGGTTTGTGGAACATGTCTCAAAGGCCAGGTAATTATAGTCGTTCCGCTGAAGCATGACAAATGGCCTCTCAATTTGAATTCTTTTATATGAAAGAAGAAACTTCCATGACAACATCCCTGGAACTTAATTACAGGCTCCAGGTCTGAGAGAATGGAGACAGTCAATGGCTGCTGTGGAGAGAGAGAGAAGACAATAGCTGTGAGCCACCTGGGATGAATCCGGACAGGGTGACATCACAGTGACACTGTAATAGCAGCCTGCTGCATCAGGGCACTTTATGCAGAGCACAGTTCTGTCTTGGGAGCATCACATCATCACTATCTTACTGAATCCCCATCAAACGCTAGGCCTTGGTATAGGAAGCAAAAAGGATCTCTCTGCTTCATGACATTCAGAAGTGACTGTCTGAAGAAGGCCTTGCACCCTGAGAGATCATTTATAATTTTTTTTGAGATAGTGTCTCACTGTATATAGCTGTGGCTAGCCTGGCACTCACTCTACAGATCAGGTCAGCACAGAATGCATACATAGATAACCACAGCTGCCTCTACCTCCTGAGTGCTGGGATTATAGGCATACATCACTTCTCCTGGCCTCGTAAATGTATTAATTTATTTAACACGTTTTTGTTTTAGGTTTTGGGGTGACTGCTAAGCTCCCCAGAAGCTCACTAGTGTTTCTCTGCCATGTTTCTGAAGGCCTGGTATAAGCCAGGCACCTTTCTAAGGTCTGGTGATGCCAAGTAAGACAATATTCCTGCTTTAATGGAGTTTGACAAACAGTGGGGTGAAACCCAGTCATAAAAAAGCAATCAATAAACAATCTCTATGGTAATAGAAGCTATGAAGAAAATCAAGCTGTGTGATATGAGAGGGACTGGGTTAAGGGCAAGTCCCATAGGAGGTGACATTTGGGCTGAGCCCTACATGATAGGGCAAATGAGCCATGCCAAGACCTATTAGCGAGCGTTTTATGACAAAAGGCACAGGCTCGGAAAGGCATTATTTGTTCTAAGAACACAGAGGCTGGTGTCGCAGGGTGAGATGTGTGATTGGGAAATGTGTGCAATGGACTCAGAGGAGGCAAGCTCCACACAGAGCAGGATCTTGCAGGCTTCAGTGAAGGCTATTCGACACACAGGGGGAAGATGGTGGTGGGTTCCGGCCAGGGGCTGTTGAAATCCTCAGTTTCTTTGGGAAGCTTTCCTCATCTCTGAGCTGCTTTGACATCAGGAAGCAAGTGAAAAGGAAAAATGTTTACGGAGCAAGTCGGGCAGCCTGCGTGAAAGTTAACGGGGAGGCTATGCCTGGTGAAACGCCCTACTAAGTTGTTCTCAGGACAGGCCTGACAGGGATAGTGAGGTTGTCTAATATAAACTAACATGAAAGCATCTTAGCAGATCTAAGCCACGGTCAAGACTGTGTCCATACAAGGGAGTTCCTTTCTCTGCTTCTGAACCTCCCTTCGATCTACAGAAAGTAGTGCTTGGGTACCAAACAGTCTTGACCACATCTAGCCTAGGGGTGTACTTACCCCATAGAATAATCTTTCTTGAAATGGTAAGAGGTTACAGGTAGGTAGTTTCTCTCCCTACCTATAATGTATGAGGTAGTGTCTCAGAGATTTAATTTCTATATAATATGTATATCTGTATGTTTTCCTGTGTATGTGCGAATGCTCAAATATGTGTATACACTTGCTTGTATTGTTTTTTATTTATCTTTGAAAAGTATTTTTGGAGCCTATAGGACCCGCCTTTTTCTGGTGAAGAGGTATGGGATGAGTGGTTTAAGAATTTTATTGTAAACTCAGTAAGTTGATTTATTTGATTTAAAAAGTATTTTATAACATTCATGCTAGTATTTAACATTGATCTGTGGTACGAATAGGGTGGAATGAACCAGCTATTTAGGTTAATAGTTTATTATTATGAGATACTGTCCTTTTACTTGGTATTAAAAGTTAATGCCATCGGGCTGGGGAGGTAGCTCAGAGCTTTAGAGCACTGGTTACTTTTGCAGAGGTCCTGGGTTCAACTCCCAACATGCATATGGTGGCTCACAAACATCAAACAGGGGGTTAGACACCCTCTTCTGACCTCTGTAGGTATGGGACCATAGGTGATGCACATACAGACATGCAAGCAAAGCATTCATATGCATAAAATAAATAAATATGAAACAAATTTTTAAAGAATCACTGCCAGCATTTGTTTGTCTGGTCGCAAGACAAACTGCAGTGCACTGACCCCTCCTGTACCCCAGTTTCTAAAGTGTACACAGTGACCTTTGAGCCCCAAGGCCAAAGGAAAAAGATATTCATTATAAAATAAATTAATTTAAGCTAAAACAAGCGTAAGCGATTATGATTTAGAGGGAAAGTTTATCACTCTGGGGGTGATATGGATCAATTAATAGCACATTTTTTTCTCATGGTGAAAAACCGTTCTCAGATGGTGCTTCCTTCCAAAATTAGGAAAATCCTAACTGGCCAGAAACCTAAGGACAAGGACAGGACAGGGCAGCTATGGTTGGAGTTGGGGACCAGCCAACAGGACTTGTTTACCTAAGGGTTCTAAATTAGAGAACGCAAGCTTCCTCCAAGCCACAAGTAACCTGGAAGAAACTCTCCTCTCCCAACCGTCCAGGTTGGCGTGGGCTTCCTTAAGCTCACATCTATGAGCTCACAGGACGCTAACTGTAAGGGAGAATAGGCTCAGCCATTCGCCATGTGCCAGAAGCGATAGGAGCTATTACTTCTCCTTGCCTGTTTCTGAGGGTGAAGAGGAAGAACTTCATCATCTTCGTGATTCTTGACTCTTTCTCCTGACACTTGCAATGGCTGGGCGGCTCTGGAAATATTTTAAGTCTCGTGCTGGAGTTAATTCAAGGAACCGATGCAATCCCAGTAGCACCAGCAGTGTCTCCACTGT